>NC_083766.1:20296571-20541571 GCF_963514075.1 Conger conger | reverse complement strand
AAACAAACTGTTTGCAGATTTGCTTGATTGGTATTCAAGTCTTCCATCGGCAGTGGATCAAACTAATGAACCCCAGCCTCACCCCTGAACTCTGACCTGTGTGTGTGACTGAGTTCAATCAACATTTAACTTAACCTTGACTGAGAAACACAAGCAGGTGGGCTCTTCTCCTCTTCTTGAGTACAGTTGAGGAATATTAATCGGTGATGTCAACGGTGATCAATGGTGATCTGTTCACAAAAGCAAACACCTGCATTTAATCTCGAGCCCAAGTTAAGGACACACATCATATCGTGCCCTGTGTCCCTGTGAAATAATTTGCCTTCATGAATGTGGCCTCTGTACCTCACTGATGTACTCAGTAGATGGAGGTGGACCTTTAAGTTATCGTGTTATTAAAACATTACAGCGATACTCTGTGGACGAATCAGGGACAGGTTACGTCACTCTCTCTCTCACACACTTAGTGGAGGAGCCGCATCAGTTTCCCTTCTGCGCAGTATCCATCCATCCATCCATCCATCCATCCATTATCTGAACCCGCTTATCCTGAACAGGGTCGCAGGGGGGCTGGAGCCTATCCCAGCATACATTCGGCGAAAGGCAGGAATACACCCTGGACAGGTCGCCAGTCCATCGCAGGGTACACACACCATTCACTCACACACTCATACCTACGGGCAATTTAGACTCTCCAATCAGCCTAACCTGCATGTCTTTGGACTGTGGGAGGAAACCGGAGTACCCGGAGGAAACCCACGCAGACACGGGGAAAACATGCAAACTCCGCACAGAGGCCCCGGCCGATGGGGATTCAAACCCAGGACCTCCTTGCTGTGAGGCGGCAGTGCTACCCACTGCACCATCCCTGCCGCCTACTGCACAGTATCTGGCTCCAAACATTAGATGGTGGCGGCGGTGAACTTGAAAGCTTCAAGACTAGGCTTGACGTAACAGGCACTTGGTCCATATTTTGGACACAGTCTATGGTTCAAAGCCGTATCTCAAACCTAGCACATTGTGGTATACTGCTCCTGTTCCTCCTCTGGTTCACGCCACGCATTGACACACCCTGAAGCTGCAGATTTATCACCCTGCCTCTCTAGACTATTCCCCCTCATTTGGGCTTCCTACTTTCCCAGCTAATATACTACCCAACTGTAACCTGCACAACCCATTTTATTTGCTATAATGGATTTCTCAACACTTCTGTTATATCTTCCACTACTGTACATTTTCATGGCCAGTGGAGGATGGGCTCCCCTGGCAGGCTAGATGCAATGGTGCCCTCTATAGCGGGTTCCTGATTCCTTTTGGGGAATCAGGTCTGATATTTGCTCTTCTGCCACTCTGCTTCTGCTACTCTGAAGCGTCATTGTGACAGTCTTCTGTAAAAGGCTATACAAATAAAATTGAATTGACTTGAATGTACATAGGATATTTCCACGACTTCCCACAAATGCTCTCTCTCTCTCTCTCTCTCTCTCTCTCTCACACACACACACACACACACACACACACATTCTTGCTTTTGTACAGTCTCCTTAAAGCACTCTTATTTCACAGCTTCTTCTCCATCAGCGCTGTAATCACCACACGACCTGCCCCCCCCCCCCCCCCCCCGGCACAGTCCTCCATCTTGTTGCAATTTATTTTCTTGTCACTCGTGAAGCTCTGTCCGGCTGGACAGGGCTGGATTGGGCTCTGTTGCCGGGGAAACCGACCCGCAGGCCTTGACCCTGACCCAGACCTCGGCCTGGCGATACCGTCGCCGAATCTCAATGCAGAAAACATGGCCGCAACTGACGCAGCTCTGAGGTCAGAGTTCAGTCCGGGAGGGAAGCTAATGTATGCAAATGTGCTATCTTCACGCTCGCCTTTACCCCCTTCCGCTACACCACTTCCCCTCGGTGCTCCGCCGATTCCGTGGAGGTCTGACACCGGCCGTGCGTGTTTTTGTTCAGTGCAGTGCAGTGTCCTCGCACGCATGCTGTGTAAATTTAATGTAATGCATGCGAGTGAACGATCTAGTGCTGCTAAAACAAAATCTCAGTGAACAGGTGAGTGCAAGTGGCAAAAGATAGCTTTTTCACGTTAAATGAGAATAATGGAAACCGAAAGAATAAGGAACGCGCACTGTGTAAGTAACTTTATTCGTCTCTCTATTCTCCGACACTGATAGTCCTACACTGCAGGTACAGGGCAGCCGTAACATTCATACTTTCCTCTAAGAGTGGAATATAATTATAATGGATTAGATGGCGCCTGTGTGGGCCATTGTTTTTGTGATTGATCGCAGTCCTGGGTTCCCTCCAGATTAGGCAACCTACCAATTACTTCCAAGGTAACTATGCAGGGGAGTGGTTTCCCGTTCCCATTCTAATCACAGGTCAAAAGAACTAATGAGATAATCATTCACAGATAGTCATTATATCAGGCTTTTTTCAGGCTATGAAAACAGGTACGGCTTTTCAGTGAAGAGCAAGTGTGCTAATATGCTATGACCATGTGGTGAATTGATGTTGCCGGCTAGCTGGCAATATAAATACATTAATAAATAAATAACCAGAAAATTAACCACGCCTCCTTGCTAACCCACGATACGCATGTCGTGTTTTTGTGTGATGACCACAAAAACACAAACGACAGCCAGCCTAGGTTTCTGTACTCTGCCAGCTGTACGGAATATACAGTTAGCAGCTAACGTTAGCAGTTTTGAACAGAGTCAGTAAAGCGGCACGTATTAGAGCAGTCTTTAACCTACATTGCACTGACCATACATTAAAAGTAATTAGCAAGCTAGCAGCAAATTTGCTGGAAGTAAAAAAATAAAATAAAAAAAAAAGAACAGTGAACATCAGTTTTCTCAGTTCACTTAAGCCGATTAATGTGTTTGTACTCGTAAAATTATGTGGTGCACCCAATGAAATTACTGAAGGGTCCCCCAAGGTTTTACACCCCCTCCTCCGCACTCAGCACGAGTGTATGTATGGCTATGTATTGGCAGAAGCATTATTCATGGTCCCTGTTGTGTTCACAGCACTGTATACTATGGGAATAATGTTGATCAAATAGGCCTACAGGCTGTCAGCAAAGAATACATTATTCATTCTCTTTGTCACTATATATGTATATGTGTGTGTTTGTGTGTGCGTGCGTCTGTTTCTGTGTCTTTGTATGTGTCTTTGTGTGCGTGTATTTCTGTGCAAGATGGTGTCTGGATCCTAGCTGCAAGTGCGAGTGCCATAGCTCTAAACATCTAACTGCCATTGTTAATGTTGTCTGTTGCAAAATTATGTTCTGTTTTGTGTTGTGTGTTGTAATGTATGCATGTGTGCGCGCATGTGTACATTTGTTACTGTTCATGGATGTGTGTGTCTTGTGTATGTGTTTGTGTGTGTTTATGTCTTTGTGTGTCTGTATGTGTGTGTGTGGATGCATGATAGTGTGTGTGTGCGTTTGTGTTTATGTGTTGTGTGTGTGCATGCATGTGTGCACACGTGTACATTTGTTAGTGTGCATGGATGTGTGTGTCTTGTGTATGTGTTTGTGTGTGTCTTGTGTTTGTGTTTGTATGTTGTCTATGTGTTTGTGTGTGTTGTGTATGTGTTTGTATGCGTATGTGTTTATGTGTGTGTGTTGTGTATGTGTTTGTTTGAGTGTGTGTGTGTGTTGTGTATGTGTTTGTATGAGTGTGTGTATGTGTTGTGTATGTGTTTGTATATGTGTGTGTGTTGTGTATGTGTTTGTATGCGTGCGTGTGTGTGTGTGTGTTTATATGTACATGCATGTTAGTGTGCGTGTTTATATGTACATGCATGTTAGTGTGCGTGTGTATATGTGTTAGTTTGTCAGTGTACAGTATGTAGATGTGTGTACCCATGCTTCCACTGGGACTGCTGCCAGTGGTTGGTGTGAGTTGGCTCAGTAGCCTGACCAGGTCTCTGGCCCTACATATCTGCCTCCTTCCATGGCTTTCGTTTTCCATTCAGATGTGCCAGTGTGTGTGTATGGGCGAGTGTGGATGTGTGTAACGCAAAATGTACAAAAGAACAGAGAACCTTGCACTGGGAAAGAAGTGTTGCTACACTAATCACACTAATCGTAGCTTTTGTAGACTGTTTAAGAACAGACACTTAACTTATGAAGTCTCACTTCCCCAATCTCATTTTCATATACTGGTAACCTGGTAATGAATGCTCCAGAACTTCTCTTTCCAAAAATAATGCCACAGTTATTCGCAAACATCAACAGCTCAAAACTGCACATTTTAATCGAGAATTACCTCATCAACTGACCGAAATCGGCATCTGTTTATGTGCAAGCAGAAGTTTTCGCTGAAGCACAGCAGTAGTACTTTCATTTAATTTTCGGCTGAACTGCCTCTTTGATTTTGACTTCCAAAAAAAAAAAAAAAAAAATGCAGGTATTACTTTCTCCTCCGCAGACACAATTTGGTGAGTTCAGCAATCCCCAATCCGAGTTCAAAGTGTGTATTGGAAAAAAAAATAACCAACCCTTTGCATTTTACTTGAAAGGCAACGCTGATGGAATATGATGGCTCTATCAAGGCCACGGGTAGGTTTGTGTGTGATCTCCGTGCGCTGCTGAGAGATATTTACTGAAGCAGTTTAGGCTGTGTACCTAGCTTAAGGGCAAAACAGCAGAGGCTCTCCTGGGACTGCTCAATCCGCTCAGCTCCATAACCACCCCACCTCGGCTGTGTGGCTACACTGCTCCAAAATCACCCACCGTGGCCCTGTGTGCATTATGCATGTGATAGTGCGCCCCAGGACACGACGACTCGACCTACTTCCAGTAACTTTGCCATTCTGAATCCGGTTTGTAAAAGTAAACAATCCTAATGGCTGTGGTGGATATCCGTGTATGTTGGACATGTGGTCACCGATGACTAGACTCTGACTTCTTCTTCTGTGGTGGTATTGTTGAACCGCAGTTAGCGGTAGCGTCAGTGCTAGCCTCGCTCAGGATTCTTAGGAGAGCGATAGGCAGTTATTGGACATGCCGTCACACAAAATGGATGCCGTCAGTCAGCCGAGCGGGCCTCAGTGTTGGGTTGTGAGTTCACCTGGGCAGTCAGGGATAAATGGTGGGACTGCAGCCGCCGTGGCAGGTGTGAAGGCCCCCGGGGGAGGGGGTTGCACACCCCAGTTGGCGGGTTGCTGGGTAACAAGCAGCGGCGGTTGACTGCGATTCAGATCCTGTGCTGGTGAACATGATCTCGTGCTGGTGCACGTGCCCCCAAATTTGCAGATCATGTTGTGGGGAAGGCCTACCTTTTAATTGGCCATTCCAAATTAGGAACTTGTCGGTAACACTTTATTTGAAGGCTCCTACATAAGAACTACATATCCACTTCATAAGCATTCATAAGCACTTATGTCAGTAACTGACATTAGGATTTTGTGTCAGTTCATTTCGTCTATCATGGTAATGTCATTTGCTGCTTCAATATTGACACAACACACCATTTGCTTATTTGTAGTTTGTTTTGTCATCGATGATATTGCTTGCTTCTCTTACTACCTGTACCTTACTATATATGCTTATGTTCACCACACTCATAAGTTTGCCTTTGCTCTTACTATTTGGATGACCAAACCAGACAGTCACATTGTAGAAGAAAGCTCTTTTATGTCATATCAACTATATTTTGGCTAACCTCAAAATCACACCGTTTCCTTATGAGGTATTCCACTTTTTGTAGCTGTTATATATAATCACAGTTCTCATCAAAACGTAGAAAGTTATCTAAAATTGCTCCGAGGCTCTTAAAACCGGTCACCCTATCAACAGCTTCCCCATTTATTGCTGCTGATGGCAGTGGATATTCAACATTCCTTTTATTAATAAAAAGACTGTTAACACTATAACACTATCTATTGGGGAGATCACCGCTTCATAACATAACAGGATATACTGTATTTTTACACCTTTCCCCTGTCACGATCCGCCGCGGAGGTGTTGCCTCTGTAAAGAGTCTCCTTTGTCTGGCTGCTTGATGAAGCTACTGACAGCTTCTGTCAGCAGAACAGGAGAAAAAATATCATGTATGTTGTTCAGTGGGTATCAAATATTTAATAGGCCTACACGTCTGAGGCTTAACCCACCTCCGCATTATTGCTTGGCACTTGATAGGTCACACTTCTTGCCAACTGTGCATGGTATATTCTGGAAGGTACACCTTACACGCCTTCAGTTGCCAATTCAGCAATATCCTAAATACAATGTCAACAACTTGTTCTTGAGAGGGTGAAAACCCCACAGGTGTTGTGCTTGTAGCCTGTGCCAACAGGTTATTTTCGGAAGAAGGGCATGACCTACCGGAACACACCTCCATCAGCAGATGGTTCCTACCTAAGCTTCCATGATAAACAAAAATACTCTCCATATGGACCCTGTTCCCTCCCGAGATCCCTCTGCCTCTCCCTCAACCCCTGCCGGACGTTCAATCTGTCCTCCGGTCTATTTCACCTGCTGCGAAGGCAGACTCGGGTAACCTCATTAAACCAATGGAGACATCTTACTGGTCGGTAATACGATTTCACATACTGATAATAACATCTGTAACAGTGCCTGCTGAATTTAAAGTTTTCGGGGAAAGGTTCTTACTCATGTCGGCTTGTGCTAACAAAATTTACGCTACCGCTGATTCGATTTCCTGCTATAATGTCTTTATGGAATTATAAAACTGACGATTGATGATTTAACAATTTGGCGAAAAAGTTTTGCTGCACAAATCGCACGCTTATATTTTTATCGCGTCTTCCCGGAAAGTGATGTCATTCTCTGCTGGTGAAGAGCATAATTAAGCTAGGTTTGGTCTCAGAAGTCTCTAGACTATTTGTAGAAAGTGTTCATTAATAGGGGCCTTATTCCCCTCAGAGTTGCAGTGGGCTCCCAGAATGCACTCTGTTAACTGTCACATCAGGGGTCTTCTTTTCCATCTGGTGCCTCTCACTGAACTGCCCCAGGTTTGATTTCAGCGGAGAGCTGAGGAAGTGGGCAGTGGTCTGTATCTGCAGTCCAGCGCACTTGCCTGCTGTCAACGCTCGGACGTTTATCCATGAGGTGAACGTACTTACTCTCACAGACATACGGTGTACAGTGGCAAACACTGCATTAGTGTCCGCAGTCCAACTCCGTCAAAATAGGAGTTCCCTCCGAGTGGCTATAAGAACTTTTTTTAAGATTAAAAAATTGCAACCTAAAACATTTATACTTTTTACAATTTCCATAGCTGACTGCCATGGGAGTTGAGAGGAAATAAACTTATGGGTAATTGATCTCCAGGGATTATTTTTGTGATGTATTTTTATAGTGTGCGTGGCAATACTAGGACTCATGCAGACTTCAGTGAGCTCTGTTTTCTGTGTCACCACTTATTGCTGGGGATATTTTTCGATTTCTTGTTTGCTTGCTTTACTGGAGTCCCTAGGTTATGTGTTAATTGTCTGAAAAAATCTGTCCACAAAAAGATATTTCTCACAGGTGACTTGCCTGTCTCATTGTGGTTTCATATTACATTAGTTATTTAGCTGATGCTTTTATCCAAAGTGCCTCACTGTTGATTAGACTAAGCAGGGGACAATGCTCCCTGGAGCAATTTGGGGTTAAGGGCCTTGCTCAAGGGCACTACAGCTGTACTGATCTTATTGTGGCTACACCAATCTTCTGGGTCCTAGTCATGTACCTTAGGCACAAGGCTAATGCATTAATCCTGCCTTGTGAAACAGGAAGAGACCTGCTGCGGATCCCTTGGACATCCTGTTTCTCGGAGATCTGCCTCTTTCTAAGTGTGTTCACAGACACTAAACTCTAATCGCTGGAAACTGGCTCAGGTTCTGCAAGCGTCTTCCCAGGTACATAAATAATGCATTAAAAAAGAAAAGGATGATATTAAAGGCGGTTGGAGGCTGTTCAGAGAGATCAGGGAAAAAAAGGGGCCCATTATGTACGACAGGCTCCTGACTGGTCGGCACCCCGCCAGGGAACCAATGGGCTCTGCGGACGCTTGTCGCCGATGGCGACGGATCGATGGGGCGGGGCTGTGGGAATATTAAGGAAGGAAGCGGGGAGAGTGCGGTGCATACACAATGCAGTGGACACCTGGGCTTTCTCACACACTCTCCTCCCCCCCACACACACACACACACTCTCCTCCCCCACACACACACACACACACTCTCCTCCCCCACACACACACACACACACACACTCTCCTCCCCCACACACACACACACACTCTCCTCCCCCCCCCACACACACACACTCCTCCCCCACACACACACACTCTCTCCTCACACACACACACACACACTCTCCTCCCCCACACACACACACACACTCTCCTCCCCCACACACACACACTCTCTCCTCACACACACACACACACACTCTCCTCCCCCACACACACACTCTCCTCCCCCACACACACACACACACTCTCCTCACACATACACACACACACTCCTCCCCCACACACACACACACACACACACTCCTCCCCCCCACACACACACACTCTCCTCACACACACTCTCCTCCCCCACACACACACACACTCTCCTCACACACACACACACACACACACACACTCTCCTCCCCCACACACACACACACACACTCTCCTCACACACACACACACACACACTTTCCTCCCCCACACACACACACACTCTCCTCACACACGCACACACACACACACACACTCTCCTCACACACACACACACACACACTCTCCTCCCCCCCCCCACACACACACACACACACACTCTCCTCACACACACACACACACTCTCCTCACACACATACACACACACACACTCTCCTCACACACATACACACACACACACACACACTCTCCTCACACACACACACACTCTCCTCACACACACACACACACACACATACACACACACACACACACACACACACACACACTCTCCTCCCCCACACACACACACACACCCTCCTCACACACACACACACACACACGCTCTCCTTCCCCACACACACACACTCTTCTCACACACACACACACACACACACACACTCTCCTCCCCCCCCCACACACACACACAAACGCTCCTCACACACACACACACACACACACACACTCTCCTCACACACTCTCAGGGTGTGTGTTTGCGACTGCCATGCACGAAGAGCCCCCACTTCTCTGACAGCTCACCGCAGCTGCACCCTCACCTGGCTTTGGCGCCTCCGCTCACGCAAGGCTTATGCGGGTTTATCCGCTCACGTGAGGCTAACGCAGGTTTACAGCTGACAAAATGGCCGCTTGTGAAGTCTCCTACACCTTTCAGAAACAAAGCGACTGGAGGTACATTTTTCTTCCTTGAGGATAAAATTGCCCAACTGTACCCTGAAAGAACAGTAATGTTGACACAAATGAGTCTGTTTTCCAATACACTCCAGGGACAAATTAACGCTATATTGCTGGCTAGAGGTACGCTTTTATGTACCTCTGGGGTGCCGCCCCAGAGACAAGCGTGTGTACCATTCAGGCATTTCTTATTTGTGAGAGTGCGGTGGAGCGTTTTAGGGGGAAATGACCGGAATGGCCGAGTATTCCGGTGGGTTCCAGGGGCAGCGCTACGGCCGCCTGAAGGGGAAGCTCGCCGCTCCGCTCAGGAAAAGGCGGTATCCGTGGAAACGGGGAATGGAGTGTCTGGTCTGTCCTCCGTTCTGGTGAGAACATGAGAAGGCTTGAGGATCAAAGGAGGCTATTTCAGCTCATCAAGGCCTTTCATTTCGCCTCTCGCCTAGAGACAATGAAGCACTGTGTCTCGCCTGAACACTCTGTCTCGCCTGAAAACTGTTCTGCGCTGCTCCATCTCTTTCCTGCTGGTACTCTTCAAGTCCCCCAACAACTGAAAAAATACATCTAGATGATTGTATTATAATTCCACACACAATACAGATGGGAGGAAGTATAATAAAATCAATATGCCGTTTTGCTCAAAAGCATGCAGGTTAAAGTTGCGTGGGGAAAAAAATCTCTTCTTTTTGGAAATTATGTAATATCTTTCATATAATGTAAAATAGTTACAGGAAGAGATTCGAGCATTTTTTTTCCTGAACTTTGGCTTGCGATTAATAGCAAAAAATCTTTTTGCTTTTCTTGCCAAAACAGTGTGAACTTAGTTCAGCAGTCACTGGAACTGCTTGCCCGTACTTGTCAGTCAAATGTAAGCCTTTGAAGAGTATGTTTTTTGGAACATTTCTTTAAAAAAATTTTTTATTTTAAGTGACTGTTTATAGAACTGCACTGCTTTCAAGCAGTAGTAGAAATTTTAAATCAGCAAAAAAAATCTTGAATTTGATCTTGCACATTAAAAGATTAAGGATACACATTGATTCAATACAAGCCCCAGTCTTCTGAGAAACCAAATAAGAGTTCTGGACTGCTCATTGGGAATAATGTTTCCAGCAATAGAATGGTAAATGCACAGTGACTGTTCACTGTCAATAATGTTTTTTTTTGTTGTTGTTTTTTTAATTGTGACTAAAACATTTTTATTGGTTCTGATACAGATAAACTGGAGTGTTTGGGAAAAACAACTTTCATCTTGCGGGTTCCTCCGCTCGTTCCACAGCACAATGTCGCCATCAAAGTCTCCATTAGCATTACAATGCTTCTGTCTTTTGTTGCTTCCGTGCAGTTGTTTGCTAAATGCCGTCCTTTTGATTGTGAGGTTCGGGCTGCCTGCTGCAAGGTTGCCGCCTCACACTGTGAAGAGATTAGCTTACACAGGTGTGTCTTATTCTCTGGAGGCGGAAATAGCACATCCTCGTCCAAGGGCAGGACGGTAGGTTAAAGAGAAGCTCAGAGCCGATCTGACAGCGCCTTCACTCGCCGGCCGATGCACTGTGACAGAACAATAGCGTTTTTATTCTTTCGGAAAATGAGAACAGACTTCGGCATGTCGGCGCTGTAATGTTCCTGTTGGGAATCGGCGGTAAAGCCAGACGCGACGCCCGGAAAAGAGCGGCTAGCGGGAGATGAAACGGGGCCCCCGGTGTGGCCCTGGCTCCTGTTGATATTGTATTAATCCGTGAGAGAGAGTCGCTGGCACTCGAGTCCGTGCGCGCTTAAGTTGCGCGTGTGTGGGTGAGACTCCATCCCCGGCAGCATATTAATGCACTCAAATTCAGATAATAATCCGGAGCGGTCCATTAGCCCTCCTCCCGGCTCTCCTTCATATGCATATTCTGTCCTCGGGGGCAGGTAACCGGTCGAATGTTTCCACGTTTTCTTCGTATATGGATTGTTCTGCGGACGCCCCTGTGCTACAGCCAGGCCTGCAGTCAGAGCTAAATGAGAGACAGGATGTACAGAGAGGCCTGCAGTCAGGGCTAAATGAGAGACAGGATGTACAGAGAGGCCTGCAGTCAGGGCTAAATGAGAGACAGGATGTTGTACAGAGAGGCCTGCAGTCAGGGCTAAATGAGAGACAGGATGTTGTACAGAGAGGCCTGCAGTCAGGGCTAAATGAGAGACAGGGTGTACAGAGAGGCCTGCAGTCAGGGCTAAATGAGAGACAGGATGTACAGAGAGGCCTGCAGTCAGGGCTAAATGAGAGACAGCATGTACACAGAGGCCTGCAGTCAGGGCTAACTGAGAGACAGGATGTTGTACAGAGAGGCCTGCAGTCAGGGCTAAATGAGAGACAGGATGTTGTACAGAGAGGCCTGCAGTCAGAGCTAAATGAGACGGAGGATGTTGACTTTCTCTCCTCTGTTGTTGACAGCGATGGTATTATCGCAGTCGCCCTCTTGGTGTGTGATATAACACTGCTGAATCTGCGGCTCCTTTATTGAATCCGGCGTTTTCGCGTCGCACGATTTGCGAGACGCCCACGTGCAATCAGACCAGCAGCCGAGGTGGGGTCAGGCAGGCCGGCGAGCTCCAGGCATTAGAAGTAGAGTGGCAGCACATTCATGCGCTGTGCCTTTTAGAGGTCAGAGGAATTAGCATACAGTTCTTATGACTAATAAGGGAAAACACATTGAGAAATGTACGTCTGAAAGCTTTTAAAAAGATTTACATATTGGGATGTAATGACAAAGCCTTTTGGAGGTTGTTTGGTGGGCAAAGTGGGTGGCTGGATTTGGTTGGCTGTATTCGTTGCATTATTGTGGCACAAAGGAACCTGATTTACAATGGTCTTGTAATAATGTTTTAACACAAAAATCTTACCTATTCTACCTTTAATTTATAATATGTAATAAATGCATTGGTAACTTTTTTCCAGTGCAAACAATTCTGGCTTATTCTTTAATCCTTAACTCTGAACTCTGAAAAAGAATGCGATTCCAGTGAACAACTAACTCTTGCATTTTCTGGGGGATGAAAGGAATGCTGGGGGAAAATCCTGATGAATCCAGGCCCCGGTTTTCCACGCTGTGTATTGGGATGTTTCACTGGAAGCGGATGAATCGTTGGTGCACATCATTCGACACACAGCCCTAAGCCAGCCTCCCTGGCCCTCGCCAGGCTGGATTTCAGGCCCTCTGTAGGGAGAATTCTAGGTCAGTCGAGCGAATATTATCATGTCACAAAAGTCTGCTTTTTGGTTTGGTGTTCTATTGAGATTATGCTGAAGGTCATGTTTTAAATATGCTCATATGGAAGGAGGTTTGGGAACAGGGATCAGTATTGATTGGCGAACACTTTCCAGTAAGTTTATCATCAGAGTTTTTGGTCACTGCTCTCCATTTTTTCATCCAATCCCAAAAGTGCTGTATAGCCCTGCTCCTCATTGAGACCCTCCTCAGCTTGTGATGTCACAGAATGCTTACCTCATCACGGACATGAGCCGGAGGACAACCCTTCATGTGCAGCTGCAGCGAGCGGACTGCAGGCACCTGATTGGCCAGTAGGGGGCACATGCAGCATGGACCTGTTGCTGTTTATCTTTGTTGTACAGGTAGCAGTTGAAATTGTACTTCCCTCTAGGGTCTTTCAGCGCACTTATCCCTGGTTATGGGTATGCACTTTGTTGTACGTCGCTCTGGATAAGAGCGTCTGCCAAATGCCATTAATGTAATGTAATGTATTATCAACATTGAAAAGATACAAGTGACGTTTCTTTCCCCCGGAAAATTGGAGGTGTGCTACCGCATCAGGTACTAAAAAATCTAACACCTCATGCCAGGTAGAGTTGTTACTGCGCTTGCAAAAAAACCTGTTACACCCCGATGGCTTTATGGCCCAGCCATAGTTGGTACTGGCAGGATTGGGATACTATCCTGGACTGTGGGGACCATCCGAGCGGCGCTTTTACAGGACGAGCCACCGAGTAGCCTCAGCAGGCCTCCCCTTTAAACAGCCTGGCAGTTGTGATTGACTCCAGGGCAGTGTTAAACAGATAAGACTCGCTGGGGAGACACTCCATCACACAGGGGATGCTGTGGGACTGTAATCGGCTGTGTGAGTGAGTGATGGCCCCCATCCCAAACTCATCCTCTCCATCTCTCTGCGGGGATCCCACCGCAGAGCCGGTTTTCCGGCCGGAATTCGCCCACGGAACGCCGCCGGAGCGGATGAACGAGACAGATTTCCAATCAGTCCCACGGCTTTCCGGGTTTCGAGCGGGAATTTCCCACAGCTGCCACCCGAGCAGATGAACCAGACAGACTCTCCATCAAACCCACAGGCCTGGAAGACAGGCGCGAAGTCTGGAGCACCAGCGAGTTTCCGTCTCGCCGGGAGAACGATCGGTAACAAACGCCCACACTTCTCCAGTGTGGGCTGACAAACTACAAGCAATGCAGAAAAAGTGCAGTTCTAACTCAATTTCTGAAATCCGAAATTACCTGGCAAGCACAGATTTTTTTGTACCCCACAACCTTCTCATGCCTTGTATTGGGTGACTCATCCTGGGGATTTGGCCTGTGCTTTGAAGTGCAAAACTGAATCACTTTTTTATGACTGAGGAAAAAAATATGATGCTCAGTTGTCAACACACAACCTTAAAGTATCAAAACCACTAGAGTATGTGGACAAACATCTTTCAGTCTTGCTGTTGACGCTTTTATCCACAGCCACTTACATTTGATTAGACTAAATAGGTGACATTCCTGGAACAATGCAGGGTTGAAGGGCTTGCTCAAGGGACCAACAGCTGCACGGATCATGGCTACACTAATCAGGGCTCGAACCACCAACCTTGACCTAATATCATATCAGGCCTGATCTTGAAACCCTCCAGAGCCACTTGAAAACCCTTAAACACACCTTTATCTTGGGGCTGTAAGAAGCCTTACACATTTTAATGTTCAACAATATCATGTTAAAACAACATTAAAGCAAATACATACTCAAGGAAAAGCTCAGTTTCTTCACCATTGGTGTCTTGTCCTCAAACTCTGCAGTTCCAGTTGTAGCCCCATGAGCTCTGGAGCCCACATCTGCGATCATTATCCCAAGTTCAGAACAGAAGCCCTGATCCAGGGAAGCCACCGCGTATAGCCATTGTTCAGCTGCGGTTTTCCACACATTGCTCCATCTTGTTTTGACACCGGGTACAATGGCTGTTTTGTCATCACGCAGCTGAATGTCACAGAGTTAAGCTTGCTTCATTTGGGAGAGGGAGTCTCTTCTCTTCCGTCTTTACAATTCTGGATTAATGTAATTCCGCCAGAGAGCTGTTCACGAGAAAAAGGCAAATAACGGCAGCCTTGTTGGAAATGTGTGAATGAAAAATTTATGATGGGGGCTGGTTTGTGGCGCTGTCACTCTGCTAGCTGCGGGTAAGTCCCTTCCTCTGTGACAGTCTCTGTCACTTCCACAGCGGTGGAGACTCTATAGCCCTGTTTGCTGAAGGCAGAGAACTGCTGGTGTGAAAATGGTCTGGCCAATCACTCACACCAATCGCTCTGTTAATTACCCAGGAGAAAAGAAAACCAGGGCTGGATTTGGATTTGAGGCCCAGACCTCCATGTTCCCTGCTCTGCAGGCCCAATAGGAATTTGGCTTTGCGTTCTTAACTTATATTATATGCGTTCTTAGCATATAATGTGTATCCATGTATTGATATGGTCAGGTCAAATCCTGAGGAGAACTGAACTGCACTGTGGCACTGGAACCATTTAGTCTGTAGAACCTGTGAAGACAACATCATATTGTCTTTTCATAATTTATTTGAGGCGGCACGGATGGTGCAGTGGGTAGCACTGCCGCCTCACATCAAGGAGGTCCTGGGTTCGAATCCCCATCAGCCGGGGCCTCTCTGTGTGGAGTTTGCGTGGGTTTCCTCCGGGTACTCCGGTTTCCTCCCACAGTCCAAAGACATGCAGATTAGGCTGATTGGAGAGTCTAAATTTCCCGTGGGTATGAGTGTGTGAGTGAATGGTGTGTGTACCCTGCGATGGACTGGCGACCTGTCCAGGGTGCATTCCTGCCTTTCGCCCAATGTATGCTGGGATAGGCTCCAGCCCCCCTGCAGCCCTGTTCAGGATAAGCGGGTTAGGATAACGAATGAATGAATGAATGAATTATTTATTTGAAATTTCTTGAAGGAAAATGTGAATTCAGTGTATAACTTGATAAAAGTGAGCCAGTCTACTCCAATAATTTGGTAAGTAATTCAATCTGCTGTAAACTTTGACTAAATGACTAAAAAGTCACCCATAACATTTAAGCTCTTACCACCCTCCAGTGTGCAGTCATTTCTGAATCTCCATTGTTTGGACTACACTCTCAGAAATAAATTGACAGTGGAGGTACATTTTTGTTCTTCAAGGATCACATTTCCCAAATGTGCCCTGAAGGTACAGTAATGTTCTCTTTGGGTACAAATTAATATGTTTTTCAAGGTACAAATTACTTGTATATTGCAGGCTAGGGGTACAATTTGATGGACCTGTAGGGTACAGCCCCAGCAACAAGCATTTTTAGCGTTTTATGTACTTTTTGTACCTTTATTTCCAGCGTAGGTAGTAGCAGCTTTGTGAGAATTTATGCAGTAGGCGAGATGGTGCTGTCTGTAGAGAGGCCTGTTCTCAGGGTGTATACGACTTCAGTCCCATTCTGGGCTGTGATAGCTTCTCTATCTGTTACCCTCTCCCTGTCTGAATAGCGTAAAAAATGTGGCAGGATCAGCAATAGGCAATCACCCGTTTTATCTCAGTCCAGTTGAGGCCCATTTTAACTGCCAACTCCTGGTCGTAGTGACAAGCACACACGCTCCCTCTCTCTCTCTCACGGTCTCTCTCTCACACACACACTAACACAGTGGCACCCTTCGCTCTCAGAACACTCCTCAGGAGATAAAGCAAAGCAAAGCCCACGTCGCAGTAAAACAAATCAGTTATTTAATCACTGCATGATTAGTTTCTATTCATTTTCTTTGAACATTGCAATATCACTTTCTATTGTGACCCAACATTGCAATATGGACCTCTTGGGAAGAAAAAAATAAAACGCATTTCATATGAAGCGTATGCTTACAGTGTTTCTCTGCAGTCATTGATACATGAATAAAGGCTGAGATCTGTTAATCGCTCATGTACTGTTTGTTCCGACAGAGCCAGAGGTTAATTAACTGGCTCTCAGGTGGGCTGGTATGCGTTGAAAGGCCTGATCTCCCGGGTGCCGTGAACACCAAACACTAAAGGCCTTTTCAGGAGTTTGGCGGCGGTGAGACATCAGACGCCGTTTCGTGATCACGGGTGCGACTCTTAGCGCTTAGCCCCCAACTGAGCCGTGCTCCCATTCGTTTACGCGCTTCCTGTTTGTCTTCCTGAGCAGAAAAGAGTGATCTGCCTGTTAACAGATACCGGAGACACGCAGCACTCTCAGAAATAAAGGTACAAAAAGTGCCTAAAAGCGTACAAATGCTTGTTGCTGGGGCAGTACTTTATAAGTGCATAAAATTTTACCCCTAGCCAGCAATATATCATTAATTTGTATCTTTTTTTGTGTGAAAAACATTATCATTTGTACCCAAAGAAAACATTACTGTACTTTCAGACTGCATTTGGGAAATTTTATCCTTGAAGAAAAATGTACCACTGTGAGTGTAGGAGGCTTCATAAGTGGCCATTTTGTCAGCCGTAAACCTGCGTTAGCCTTGCGTGTGCGGAGGGGCCAAAGCCAGGTGTGGGAAAGTGAGGGTGCAGGTGCGGTGAGCTGTCAGAGAAGTCGCAAACAGGCCCTGCTGAAAAAAAAGGCTAGGTTTTAAAACTGCTGGTAACTGGCTGAGCAGTTCAGACCAGCTTCCAGCTCAACATGGTTTAGCTGGTCGACCAGTTCAGACCAGCTCCCAGCTCAACATGGTTTAGCTGGTTGACCAGTTCAGACCAGCTCCCAGCTTGACATGGTTTGACCAGCTCAAGCTACCAGCACTAACTGGTTGACAATTTTCAACCAAGTGAAGCTGGCATAGCTGGATTTTACAGCACGGGCGGAGGTATCAGCACATTGACCGTGGGTGACCAGCCTCGACCCGGTCAAAAGCAGAGTGCTTGGCTGAATTCGGCGTGGAGGCGGACAGGAGGGCCGGAGGCCGAAACTCAAGATGGCAGGTTCTGCCCTGAACCGAGAGGCTTTTCCCTCCGAAAAGAAGACGGCACAGCTTTCACTCTGTGTGACAGGCTAGAGCGAACGAGCCTGCGCTTCCAAAATAAAAGCGTGGAAAATGGAGCGCTCTCCCCCAGCTGCTCTGTTCATACAGTACAGGAGCTCCTGGCCTCAAACTGATCCTAGTTCAGAGCGCGAGTCTACTTTAGTAAGGGATTTCTGTCAAGGAGGGAATAAATGCATGTTTGAGGCTTTGGAGGAGGGCTTCAGATATTGCTTTCAGAGCAGGCCGTCTTATCTAGGGCTGCTTACACTGCTTATATAAAATTGACAACTTTATTATATGTACACCTACTTATTCATGTGATTGTCTAATCTGCCAATCATTTGCGGTAGTGCTGGCTGGTTACTGTTGAAGGATTCTAACTGGATGTACCAACAAGGAACATTCGCAGAAAGCCCCGAAGGTCTGCAGAACTTGAGGAAGGCTATGTTGGGAAGTGGTGTGGTGGTGTCCTTTCTTCATTATGTTGTCTGTGAGAGTGGCAGTGTAGTATCATGATTAGGGAACTGGGCAAGGGGTTGCCTGTAGCCTAGTGGCTAAGGTACATGACTGGGAAGGTTGGTAGTTCAAGCCTTGTGTAGCCACAGTAAGATCCATACAGCTGATGGGCCCTTGAGCAAGGACCTTAGCCCTGCATTGCTCCCTGGGCACTGCACTGTGGCTACCCACTGTGTACTGTAAGTGGGCACTATGTGAAAATGCATAACTTGTGTAGCTCGATCTGCATAAGGGTGACTGCTAAATGCCAGCACTGTAATGTATGCCTCAGACCGGCTATCAGAAAGGCTAACAACAAGCTATGGCTCAGATCTTATGACCTCCAGTAAAGAATATAAGCTTAGAGTATCTGTGAGAAATATACCATCTCTCCTGTGTGCATATGTACTTTATGACTAAGGTTCAATTTTTGTTATCCCTACTACAAAGTTCCTTTTAAAAAATTTCATTTGCGCTTGGGAGCTAGCTTTTTCCATAGTCGTCTTAGTTACAGCAGATTTTTTAATCTAGCTTTAAGGCATTAAAGGTTGAACCTCAAAGCTTTAAACTTGGAAAGTAAAACCCCCAGAATTTCCACAGAGGGCTTCTTTTGAATCGGCCACATAAAGAGAAGGCCTGCATAAAATGATCGGCACTGAATCATCAATGATGGTCAACACCAAACGCTTCAGTCATGAGCCGTGACATTGTACTAAATGATACTTGTAAGCGTTATCCCTTTTTGGGGGAGGGGGGTAGATGACATTTCAGGGTTGTTCAATAGCAACGCAGTAGATCTTTGTCTTTTTAAATCACACTATAAATGAAAAAACGTACGTAGTTATGGGCTCACGGATAAATCACATCAAAAATTAATTGTGTTATGAACATAATCATTAGTAGATGTGTTTTGATCTTTGATTTTATATGTGTAGACATTTACTCGGGTGAGGGAGTGTGTATCACTCATGACTTTAGTCATTTCCACCCTGGATATCGCTTCAGCTCACACCATTAACTCACTTATTTCTACATATTAAAACTTGGGGAACTTTGATTAAGGCGTGTCAAAAGCCAACTCCGGTGATGCTGTAGGACAAGTGTGACGATTATACTGCCAGAAAGGGACGCACGGTCCACAAATTAGCCCAAAAATAATTGAAACTTATAATCTGCGTTTGCATCTGTAAGCAGAGCCATAAGGGTTTTAATTTTAAACATATACACTGCAACGCAACAACAACAACAAAGCAGAAACAGAAAGAGGGAATTATGTGTTGCTTTTCTCCCTTTTTTTCAAGCTGGCCTTGAGGGAATGTGAATCCGTGTGGGAACGTTCGTGGAATTTCCTTTCCGGCGCTGAAAACGTGCTAATTGTAGCCGTTAGCGCGGAGCTCCCGGTTAGCGCAGCTGAAACCGGGCTCCGGGCTCCGGGCTCTGCTGAGGCCTCGATGGCTGCAGGCTGGGCCTGCTCACTGATCCTGTCTTTGGTCCAGCTGCAACACCGGCCCTTAATCCTCCCGTATTTCATTTTAATCGCCGCTCAAACAAGTAAACAACACAACAACAGATGCAACGGCACATTTGTGCGCTTACAGAGCGATTATACCGATTTTAGGGTCAATTCGTGTATAAAATGGGACCCACTGTGGTTTGGGAGTGATATTTTATCATGCGTTCGCACAATTCTTCTGATAAATACACAAACCGAACGTGAAGTGTCACTGTGTTGCGTAATTAGTAATCGTTAATTGGCTAAGTGGGGTGACTCAGATGCTGCGATGGGATGACTAATGATGTTTAATTATTGCTGAACTGGTGACTTTGAGGAGGCATCACAGGAGAACTGATTTACAGGGTGTACAACGCACAGGACCCCGCTCGTAAAGTATTGACATACGTTATAAGCGCTTTATGCAGTGCTAATGTCTGGCTCGTAAAGGTGTAATGTATGTTTTTTGAATAGCTGGTGAAGTGCTGCTTTTTTAGAAAGTGAGACTCAGGTCTTGTTTGTCAGTAAATTTTGAGAATGGGTAGCGAGTTCAATTTGAAAAAATGAAAATTTTATTTGCCACTGTAATTATTATTATTATCATTAGCAAGGATCTGGATTGCGCGCTGATATGACACGGCGTAGGTATGAATGACTGATTGGCAACATTTTTATTGGATACACCAAGCACCAAATACTTTCTAAGATAAATGGCAGAAATGTGGTTTTATCATCTTTGCATGGATCATTCCAAACAAATGCAAACAACAGTTACCTTTTCATTTTGGTTTCAAGTGATCAATCACATTGACTGTATTTACCCTTCAATGCTTAGGATGATAAATACGTGATCGGAATGTTCGCAACTGAACATTCTCATGCTGATGTCACTATCACTAGTGATGACTCGGTGGAGTTCTAGAACACTGATTTAGAATTTTGAAGATGCATTCCAAACACAAACCTTCTCTTCAACAGGTCATCCTGCACTCTCCCATTATTCTATCTCATGGTTTATATTGTGTTACATCTGGGCCCTGCTCTCTGTCTGTAGTTTGTCTTTAATCTTTCAGCACTTCATTCTTTAGTTTTTCCCATAAAGATCGGTGTCTTTCTGTGAGCACACAGCCTTTTCCTGTAATCCCTGTTTTGCTTCCCGCTACACGTTTCTGATCAGTCGTCATCCTGACGTGTTGTACCGCGCAGTAGATTAACGTCCCGGGGGGGGGAGAGAAGGCTGCAGACAGGGTGTGGAGGTAATGCGGAGGAAACTACATTAATTGGAATAAAGAATAGTTTCAATAATTATACATGTTCCTTGACATATTTGTCTTGAGATTTGTGGCGTTGGAGGCTTGACTATTTTATTTATTTATTCAGAATGCATTTTTTTAAACGTGATTTTCCATTACATTTACATTGCATTTGCATTACATTTACATTGCATTTGCATTACATTTGCACTGCGAGGTAGTTTGGCCCAGCATGCGATGCGGCAGGAGCATTAGGGGAAATGGAGAACGTTAAAGTGAAGATGATTCATAAAGCAGGGGAGCAGATACACTCCGGCTCTGGCTCTGTTAATGCCTGTCTGTTCCCTGACTGCAGGACGTGCCCGGATGAACTGAACTCTGGGTAATGTTCCCACAAAACAACCATTCTGGAAGAGGCAGAGCACTCTGACCTGGCAGGGAAAAAAAGTATTCAAATATCTTGGTTGTTTTTGACAAAATAGTGCCTTGGATGACAAAAACATGCTGCAGATTTTCAGAAATATTCTACATTTTATTTTTATTGAATGTCCCTTGTCGTGTAGGTTTGAGCACAGTGGAATATGTTTTTAGCAAGCTGATTTGTATAGATTTATGTGTGTAGACAGACAGACACACACACACACACACACACACACACATTCTCACACCCCAACCGATAGACCGACTGACGCACGTGCCCACGCCCCCGACACATTTGCACGCGCACACACACGCGCGCGCACACACACGCACACACACATTCTCACACACAGACTGACACGTGCCCACGTACACTCACCGATACGTTAACACCCACATGCACATCACACTTCAGCACATCATGTGGTCCTCTGTATTGCGCTGCTCACTGGCATTGTCTCTGACCTGTGGCTGCTGCTGGAGAGTAAACCTTTATCTCACGCTCAGGGATGGGCAGTATCGCACAACACGTCCTTGCATGTATGCTATTTTACATGCCATTTACATGTAATACGGGTCACTCAGCTCTTTTAGTGATGTTTACTGTATACCCCTTATACTTTTATCGATTAACTTTTGACAGAACACACTCTTGTGCATTTCTGCTCATCCTTGCTTGCAGTCTCTTTGTTGTCGATGTGCGATTTGCATTCCGACGTTGTCGATAGGTCGCGGTCACGTTTACTTTTCCGAGGAAGCACTTAATCCCCTTCCCTGGCCTCCTGCCCTCTCCGACAGGAACACAGGAGCCAGGTAAATACATATTATCGACACTCAATCCGTCCATCTGTAATCCCCGCTGTGGGTCGGAGTGTTTGGCGAAGGGCTCGCGCTGGGCTCGGTGCTAATCGCTTTCGCTAGCGCAGCAGTACAGATTAGCGTCCGCCGTCCAACAGCAGCTATGACCTTTTCACCCTGCGGTATCCGGCCCTGTTTTTTATTTTTATTTATTCATTTTGGTTTTGGGTGGCACGGATGGTGCAGTGGGTAGCACTGCCGCCTCACAGCAAGGAGGTCCTGGGTTCGAATCCCCGTCGGCCTCTCTGTGCGGAGTTTGCATGTTTTCCCCGTGTCTGCGTGGGTTTCCTCCGGGTACTCCGGTTTCCTCCCACGGTCCAAACACATGCAGGTTAGGCTGATTGGAGAGTCTAAATTGCCCATAGGTATGAGTGTGTGAGTGAATGGTGTGTGTGCCCTGCGATGGACTGCCGACCTGTCCAGGGTATATTCCTGCCTTTCTCCCAATGTATGCTGGGATAGGCTCCAGCCCGCCTGCGACCCTGTTCAGGATAAGCGGGTTAAGATAATGGATGGATGGATTTTAGTTTTGCCTTGAGCACACATCTTCATCAATGCATATATTTACCCTGAGCGTTTTACATCTTCATGACACCCAAGGCCTTGCATCCCCGTCGATGCTGCTCTTACTGTTGAGTTTGAGCAGCACGGATACAGCGTCAAACCTTTTCTTCTGTCAGCGGATCTGCAGACGCTTCAGAACAGGAACTCACGCTTTCTGTCAGCCTGCCAGACTGACAGGATCTGACTTAGCACCCTCCCTCCTCTCCTAATAATACTAATGATACATTTTATTTCAATACTCAAAGACGCTTTGCATAAGAAAATGACACTGTGACACAAGGATTAATAATTAACTATTAAATGGCAAAAACTTTACAATGAGAGTACAAAGAAATCAAGACATTAAAGGCATCTTCAAAAAGGTGAGTTTTGAGGGATTTATGCAGACAGGGAGGAAAATGTGTTTGGGGAGAGAGTTCTAGAGGGAGGGGGCAGCAGAGCCCTGTTTATTATTAGGCATGATGTTGGGGAGAGAGGACCCCAAATAAAAATCTGCTTAGAGCCCCTCAAAGGCAAGGGAGGCTGTTTCCCTCTGTCCAGCACCTGCATAAGTGCTGTTTTCACTATATTGGACATTGATCGGTGGTTTGATCCCCGGTGTAGCCACAATAAAATCCGCACAACCGCTGGGCCCTTGAGCAAGGCCCTTAACCCTGCATTGCTCCAGGGGAGGATTGTCTCCTGGATTGTCTCCTGCTTAGTCGAATCAACTGTACGTCGCTCTGGATAAGAGCGTCTGCCAAAATGCCATTAATGATGACACTGGATAGAAAGTGCTAAAAACTGTTTCAGGCTTCTGCCAAACATTGAGATGATGAACGTGGAGATGACATTGGACTAAAAGCATCTGCTGAATGACTAAATGTAAAAGCCACTTGCAAGTGCATTAGTTATTCAATAAGTAAAAGGACCAAATCCACAAATGGCAAAAGATGCATGTAGAGCAGTCATAAAAAAATAGTCATAGTACGTGCAGGTTCTTTATTTTTGTATTTTTATGGGGTAAAAGAGGGATATTGGGGGCAGGGAGGCCTGAAAAGTGCGTTTTCATTCTGTGTAGAAGTATGGGGAGGGATTGTGCCTTTCTGACTGTGGTAGGTAGGTAAGAGGTGCTACAGCCTCATATGAAGGTGAATATGGGTGCAGCCCTGCACTAACTATAGGTAAGAGGTGCTACAGCCTCATATGATGGTGAATATGGGTGCAGCCCTGCACTAACTATAGGTAAGAGGTGCTACAGCCTCATATGAAGGTGAATATGGGTGCAGCCCTGAACTAACTATAGGTAAGAGGTGCTACAGCCTCATATGAAGGTGAATATGGGTCCCTTCCTGTGCTAACTGCATGTAGCTGCAGGCACTGGCACCATCTGTCCAGCATGTGACATGACGCGGTCCTGTGAAAACAGCGAACGAGAGAAAAGTGGAGAGGCTCACTCTCTTGAAACAGCCCGACTGCGTTTGAATGGGGATTCTAACATAATGTATAAGCCATTCAGCTTGGCAATGCTCGCCTTTTCCTACCACTAAAATTTACCTGCTCTGATTTTACCAAAAAATAAGTAGTATCTAGCATTGTATCAAGCCTGGTCTTGAAAGCCCAGTAACGCTAATCTCAGATTGTGTTCAGGCCTGGACCGGCGTCTCTGTTGGACATAAATCCCCGGCCCGGTTCCGTAAATTTGAGGACTAGCGCAGCTGTGGATCAATGCTAACTCAATCCAGGAGCTTCCCACATGTTGTCACTGGATCAGCCCCTGCAGTCTGCAATTCATTAGGATTGAGTGGGAGTGTGTTAGCGTGACTGTTTTTAACGGGTAGGCAGCCGGAGTGAGTCGGGGAGGGGGAGGGCGGTTGGTGGCTTGTCTCGGGGGTTAACCCAGTGCAGGCAATTTAGGAGGGATCAGTGTGTGGCTTGTTTCTCAACATGGAGCCTGAAGATTCGGCAACAGTGCACAGAGAGATTAAGAGATTTAGCGCCCCCCGCGTTCTGTCGCTGTTTGTTTTGTATGTGTTCCTCCTTCCTGTTGATCCCCCCTCTGTCTTTGTTCAGCTTCCTCTTTCTCACATATGATCCAGCTTTTCTCTCTCCCTCGCTCCCTTTCTATTTCTCTCCCCCTCTCTCTCCCTTGCTCTCTTTCTCTCTCCCTCATTCCCTCTCTCTTGCTCCCTTTCTCTTTCTCCCCCCTCCCTCCCTTTCTCCCCCCTCCCGCACTCCCTTTCTTTTCTCTCTCCCACTCCATCTCTCTCACTCCCTTCCTCTTTCTCTCCCCCTCTCTCTCCCCCTCTCTCTCCCTCACTCCCTCTCTCTCTCTCCCCTCACTCCCTCTCTCTCTCTCCCCCTCTCTCCCCCTCACTCTCTCTCTCCCCCTCTCTCTCCCCCTCACTCCCTCTCTCTCTCCCCCTCTCTCCCTCTCTCTCTCTCCCCTCACTCCCTCTCTCTCTCCCCCTCTTTCTCTCTCTCTCTCCCCCTCACTCCCTCTCTCTCTCCCCCTCTCTCCCTCTCTCTCTCCCCCTCTCTCCCCCCTCACTCCCTCTCTCTCTCCCTCACTCCCTCTCTCTCCCCCTCTCCCCTCACTCCCTCTCTCTCTCCCCCCCTCTCTCCCCTCACTCCCTCTCTCTCTCCCTCACTCATCTCTCTCCCCCCTCTCACTCCCTTTCTCTTTCTCCTCCCTCTCTCCCCCCCTCTCTCTCTCAACAGTCTCTTTTGTTGTGTATTTACGGACATGCCCCGCTATCTCTTGAGTGTTTCTCTAAATCTCCATCTGCATCAATTTACTGCTGTACCTATTCCCCCATACACCCGCCCTCCCCCAAAATCCAATTCTCTCTGCTGTGAGGTACAGAGGCTAATGGTTAATGGATGAAATTCTGGGTTTATAGGCTTTGAAAGAAAATGCCTCCAACTTCTGTTGTTGACTGTTCACTAAATACATTTTGGTTGGTGGGCTGTGTGCCTTGGTTCAGCCCTAAGCCCTGGACACAGTGCTGATAATTTACAGTATAGTACTGTATCCTGCGGGGAGAATACACATTTGCTAAGACTAAGAGTGTGAAACGTGACATTGCAACAGCTATACGTGTTTAAGCTGCCATTTTGGAGACAATGAAATGATACTGTATGCGCGGCTATAGATGTGCAGAGATGGCTGGATTTCACATGAAAGACAGGCCTACGGGTATGCATGGGACAGCTCTCTCTTTCTTATGGGTTAATTTGATTGTTTTTCTCTCTATGACTCAAATTAATTTTATTGGCATGGCTATTAAACAATTATTTTAGCACAGGGATTTATGTAAAATAAACTGACTGTCACTCTACAGTTAAATACAGTTAAATGTAAAAGTGTTGGGGGCAGTTTTGTCAAATGTATTATCTTCCCTCTGTATGAATCAGACTTCTATTTCAAATTAAACAATGACTGAGGCAAAACTCAAAATTCATTCTTTAAACAGACATTGAACTATATTACAGAACTGACATTCAGGGAGTCCCGCAAGTTCCTAGTCAGCATAGGCTTTGAGACAAATGACCGTCACCCGTTTCCTGTTTCAGGTGTGCCATATTGCTTCAGCTATTTATAAATGGAGATCTGTGAGTGTCAGTGCAGAGTTGTAGAGTCTGCTTTATAAGCTAAAAGATGCAAGATAAGGAAACTGCAGAATGAGGGCAAGATAACTGAAAATATGCCAAGTAAATGTAATGAGTATGACAACCAAGCAAGCTATTGTGAGGATGAAAGAAAGAAGTGTTGTGAAACAGTCAAGCAAAACTCATTGGATGGAAGTTCATCGTGCAACAAGACAAAAACACAAAACATACACTTAACTTAACCAAGTAGCTTATCAGGAAAGAAAAAAAGTGTTTGAAATGTCCCAGTCAGTTACAAAATTTAAACCCCGCTGAAGATGCTTTTCACTTGCTCAAAAGGAACCTGACGTCTGAAGCCCCAGCAAACACACATTAGCTGAAAGACGCAGCAGTAAAAGCCTGGCAGAGCATCTCAGAGGATCACATCGGATCACATGAGTCGGAGACTGGATGCAAATAATAAATTAATAAATTAATAAATGTAGACATTCTGAGATCTGTCTCATAATCATTAGTGCAAAAACAAGTCCCAATACTTCTGTATGTAACTGTACATGAGAATATTTTACTGTATATTTACCGGTCTCAATTTCAGACTCTTTTTTTTTGTTTGTCTCTTTCTCACATACGCACACACACACATACTCTACTCTCTCCTCAAGATGGCTGAGATTGCCCTTGTTCAGAGATAAATTTGGTGTTGACCTTTTGCCCTCTCTTTCTCTCTCTCTCTCTCTCGTTGTCTTTTTTGCTTTACCCATTTCCTCTTTTCTTCCATGCCTCAGCTCAGATATTAGCTTTGGATCAGCCCTCTCACTCTCTCTTCCTCCTTCTCCCTTTCCCTCCCCCCCTCTCTCTCCCTCTCGCTCTCTCTCCCTGCTTTCTCCCTCACTATCGCTCTCTCCCTCTCTCTCCCTCTCTCTCCCTCTCTCTTCCTCTCTCTTCCTCTCTCTCCCTCCCTCCCTCTCTGCTCGTTTTCTTTGTGGGGAGATAAGGCTGTCGTTTCCCACTGGGTCCAGGGGGTCGATACTCATATACCCCTCCATTGATGAACTGTCACCCATCCCCCCCCCCCCCCCCCTCCTTAGAGTGACCTCTACTGATCCAGCCCCCATGACCGCTGCTCCTGTTCCTCATCAGACGACCACTCTCTTCTCCTGACATTAGCGCAGGAGCTAAGAGCGGCCGTCTGTCCATTTGAGGGGTGCTGCTTCAATCCCCGCCCTGTGTGCGTGGAAGTGTCCCTGAACAAGACACCTAACCCCCGATAATATTGTAATCCAATTTCTGTTGTCTCGGCTCTGTACTCCAGCACATTGGATTTGAGATTCTGCAACGAACATGAGTTTGAAGTCCGCTGTCAGCATTGATTTGTGTGTATGTACATCCAAAGTCAGTGAACTGTGTATCGCAGTGTGTCTACATAGGTCCCCAGTTTTAGTGGAGCAAAATCAATTGGACAGTTGGCCACTCAGATGTTTCTTGGTCTGTGGGTCTTTCCATCATTACTTCATGCAGAAGAAGGCAACAAAAGGTCTTGGGTTCATTCTCGTTTTCGAGACAACATGAGGACCAAGTAAGTGTCAATGCCAGAGCAGCAGGTCATCATAGAGCTGAAAATATTAATGAATTGATCAGAGGCATAGCCGACGCATTGAATATGGCAAAAACCAAACATTTCATACATTCTTTAGGAAAGAAGATCGGCCTGAGCTGGAGAATCTGGTAGACTATGGAAGAGTGCTGTAGTTGACTGAGGAATATTACTTGAATAAGAAAAACCCCTGTTCCACTGTTGAACAGATCAAAAACACTCAGCAGGATATAGGCGCAGATGTGTCAAAGACTACTATAAAGGGAAGACTACAGCAGCATAACCTCAGAGAGTTCACCGCTGCCACTGGAACAAGCTCACTTGTCTTCATTGATGACGTGCCTGCTGGCAGCAGCAGCTGAATGCGTTCTGAAGGGTACAGGAACATCGAGTCTGCTCAGATCCAACCAAATGCCTCAAAGCCCACCGGATAGTGCTTCCCCTTGCAACCAGGACAGTGACCCCAAAACATATTGCCAAAGCAACCAAGGAGTGTTTCGGGAGCGTGTTCTCGCCCGGCCAAGTTAACCACCCATCCTGAATGCGATTCAACATGCATTTCACTCACTGAAGATGAAACTGAGAAGAGAATGTCGCAGATATAAATCAGAACTGACTATGGATGACGCACAGGCCTGGCAAAGCATCACCCGGGAGGATGCCCAGTGTCTGGTGATGTCTGTGAGTCAACGACTTGTGGCAGTCATGGAACACAAAGGATTTGCAACCAAGTACTAAGTAGGATGACTTTATTTCGGTTAATTTTTCCCATGTATTTTGCTCCCCTAAAATCGGTGACTATGTATAGAAATGGCTGTGATTCCTACACAGATCACCCAATATGGAGGTAAATACCCACAAATTAAAGCTGTCAGTCTGCACTTCAACTCCATATTCATTGCTTTATTGCAAATCCAGTATGCTGAAGTACCAAAACAACAAAACATTGTGTCACTGTCCCAATACTTTGGCGTTTAGCTGTGTACCAAGCAAACAGAAAACGTTGAAATGAGGGTTTCCATTAGCCTATGCATTACTCATTCGGATATTTGGTGATTACAGAGTATTTTAATTGGACCACTGCTTCATATTTGCAGAATGCTCGATTGTTATCATTTTTCTGCACTATTGAACACCCACACAATCCAAGTCACATGGATGAGCATGGATGGCTTTTCAGAAATAATGTGAACAATATCCAATAAAAACGCTCGGCACTGCCGTTCACTTTTAATCTCATTTAACGGCTGATTTACATAGAATCCATTTCCAGCAGTTTAGCTTGTGCCTTAAATGTCTACGTTGTCGTATATCACACTGCTGATTTATACAGTCAGCCATAGTTCAAATGGTTGTCCAATTTATTCCTAAACGCAGGTGCTCAGAAAAGGCTTAGGCGGTTCAGATTTTTATGAGATAAAAATAACAGTAGTGATATATATGTATATAAGATTTTCTTCTCTTTTTTTGCTGTTACCTGCAAACTCTCGCACGGCAGCTGACAGCGAAAAGCAACCATATTGACATGGTCTCCAGAGCCTTCACTAGAGTCAGTAGCGAACACATCTGCTGTCCTGGCCCCACTCCTCTCCTGGGCCACATAAAAAGCTCTCAGTATTTATTCCAGATTCCTCTTGACTTGGGTCTGTAGGACAGTGCTTACGCCTGTAGAACAGGTCTTGTGACTGTAGGATGGTGCTTATGTCTGTAGGAGAGATCTTGTGTCTGTAGGGCAGTGCTTATGTCTGTAGGACAGGTCTTGTGTCTGTAGGACAGTGCTTACACCTGTAGAATGGGTCTTGTGACTGTAGGACAGTGCTTATGTCTGTAGGACAGGTCTTGTGTCTGTAGGACAGTGCTTACGCCTGTAGGACAGGTCTTGTGTCTGTAGGACAGTGCTTATGTCTGTAGGACAGGTCTTGTGTCTGTAGGACAGTGCTTATGTCTGTAGGACAGATCTTGTGTCTGTAGAACAGTGCTTACACATGTAGAACGGGTCTTGTGACTGTAGGACAGTGCTTATGTCTGTAGGACAGGTCTTGTGTCTGCAGGACAGTGCTTATGTCTGTAGGACAGGTCTTGTGTCTGTAGAACAGTGCTTACACCTGTAGAACGGGTCTTGTGACTGTAGGACAGTGCTTATGTCTGTAGGAGAGATCTTGTGTCTGTAGAACAGTGCTTACACCTGTAGAACGGGTCTTGTGACGGTAGGACAGTGCTTATGTCTGTAGGACAGATCTTGTGTCTGTAGGACAGTGCTTATGTCTGTAGGACAGGTCTTAACATCTGCCCAGAAATACATCTTTGATACTGTCCTGTCCCTCCTTGGGAAGAACATGGAGAAAAACATTGTGACTCTCTTCACCTTCTCACACTGGATGCCACCTTCAGCTCTTAAGGCAGTTATTAAGTCTGGTGTACCTGTACCCAAAGATAATAATGATGAACATGTTTACTTTCAATTCAACAACCTTCCTCTTGAGAAGCCTGCTAAGAAATATGAACAAACATATAAAACAGGCTGGGATAAAGGAACAAAGAGCTTCAAGGAGTTTTTCAAACTCAAAGTTTGAGGGTAATGAGAAAAGTCCTGAAGCAACATCAGAGCCTGGAAGATTCTATCCAGAGATTGGAGAGCATCACGGATGTAGAAGAAGGAGACATCCAAGGCACTTGGCCAGGAACGGAAAACTCTGGAAGAGCTAAGAGAGGACATGAAAAAAAGAAACAACGTTCAATATAAATGCAATGTAGTTGTCATGAAGAGAGTCAAGATTAATGGCAACACAACTTGCTGCACCGTATGTGACGTGAACTGTGACGTGCTGGTGGGTAAATAACCTAAGCTGGTGTTCTGTAATGAAGGCTCGCAAATGTACGGTCTGTCCTAAAAAATGCAGCTATGAGGTCCACAAAAAAGAAAAGAAAATATATCAGCCACAAAAGGAAGAAAGGACTGGAACCAATGAGGCCAAGAAAACCAAGGCTGATGATAAAATATCTGCAGCAGAGGGAAGGATATACTTGAATAAGACTTGAAGGACACAGAGGCTGAGAAGACCAAACTCATGGAGAAGTCTTACCAGTGCATTCTCAAGCTTAGAGAGTTCGCTCTGAAGTTAGATTCAGATTCTACTCACCGGAACATTCTCAAGCTGATTGAAATGCTGAAGAAGAACAAAGAAACAGAGAAGGTGGAACATGTCTGTGTGAGGAGATGAACAGATGTGGGGAAGACACGCATTTAGTCACTCATCCACTTTTCATGTACATGTTGTTCAAACTGTTTTTGTGTTTGAACAAACCTGAACAATAGAGTTTATTTACCAATTAATCGCCCTGTTGCCCCTACTGTGAAACAGACCAACAGAGAACACCTACAAAAATAAATCCCCAAATGTGTATTCAGTCAGAATTATATATTTTTTTATGTCTGCCTCCAGTGGTGGAACCTGTCATCTCCATATAAATGACTAAGGAGTCACTCTCAGGCTCAACAGAGCAGCTGAGGTGTTCATAGAAGACATCCCAGTGGAAACCAGAAAGCAACTGTATGACATCTGGGGCCTGTAGCCTAGTGGTTAAGGTAAATGACTGGGACATGCAAGGTCGGTGGTTCTAATCCCGGTGTAGCAAAAATAAGATCCGCACAGCCGTTGGGCCCTTGAGCAAGGCCCTTAACCCTGCATTGCTCCAGGGGAGGATTGTGTCCTGCTTAGTCTAATCAACTGTACGTCGCTCTGGATAAGAGCGTCTACCAAATGCCAATAATGTAATGTAATGTAATGTCTTCTGTCTGTAGGACAGTGCTTATGTCTGTAGGACAGGTCTTGTGTCTGTAAGGTCTCCTGTCTCCTCATGACATCACACCATTCCCCATATATACATCTCTATAAGTGCACCTGTTCCTTGTTCATCCCTCATTTCAGCTTTACAGGATAGTCGTGCCATTTGTTCCAGTTGTCTTGGTCCTGACTGCTCCCTTTCGAGTTTTGCCCGACAGGTTTTCCCACTGGTCATTCTCTAGGCCAGTGGCTCCCAACATTGTTCCTGGAGATTTACCATCTGTACATCTACATCTACAGTGAAACTAATTTGGCACACATGACTCTGAATTAGCAGTTCAAGGAGATGCGTATCTAGCTGGTGAATGAGGTGTGCTTTGTTAGTTTTGGAGTGGAAACCTACAGGACGGTAAATCTCCAGGAACAGGGTTGGGCAGCCTTGCTCTAGCTGTTGAATGATTTGCTTTGTTAGAGTTGGAGAGTAAACCTATTGGACAGTAGATCTCCAGGAACAGGGTTGGGAACCTGCCCCAGGCTATGGTCCAGGGTATGAGGGAGCAGAGATACGTGCTTTCTTGAATGCGATTGGACACAGATACTGTGCTGCGTCCAATGACAGGCCCCCACATTGTGAAAAAAGAACCCAAAAATGTAATCAATGTAAACATGTTGTAGCAGTCTAAACATTTTCCCTGTAATTTGTCAATTATAAGAAGCCAACCTCAGCCATGACTATTTTACATCGTAAAATCCATATCAATGTTTTAAACGTGCTTTGAATGCATCGATGTTTGATTTTGCTGCTGGGAGTTTGACCTCTTGCTCTGAAAAAAATTATATATATATATATATATATATATATATATATATATATATATATATATAAAAATGAGCATTTGAAGTGGTGATCAATTCATAAAGGATCATTTCCATCTGTTTCTATACATTTAAGATGCAGTCGATGATGTTGGATAGATATCTTTTTTCATTTTTTCTCTTCATGTACACGTGCATCATTTTCATTGATTTTTAAAAAAAGCATTTCTTGATTAAATGTGACTTTGAATACGTTATCTCATGAAGAAATCGATAGACTGCACAAGAAGCACAGTAGTGCTAAGGGGCTTCATAACGATCAGAAAACGCTATGATTTCCTCTAAAACAACGAAATAACAAGTCCTCTTGCCGAACAGATTTGTAAAAAAAATCCGAACTACATGATAAGGATCGGCACTCTCATCAGAATAACTGGTGAAACAATCCAGAAATAAAGAGGCGAAGACTTACTGCAGGGCAACCTTCAGCTCACAGTCTAAACGCTACAGCTGTGGAGAATGTTTTTCCTTCGCCTTTCTCTTAACCGTCAAACTCGTATGCAAAAGTGGGTTTATATAAAGTGCGGGCCCTTGTCAGCGGGAGGACTGCAGCTGCTGGGGCATGCTGGGTATAACTGCGGCACGGCTCACCGTGCCTCGCGTGACACCGAGTGCGTGGGAGTGGCGAGTGTCACCGGAGCGGAATGAAAACAGCCTCTTCACTTTACACTCGCGCTTTAGGAAGGAAAAATAACCGAAAAACAGGAGGAAAGCGAGGATACCGTCCCCTGAAAAACAGTCTTTTTCAGGGGAGCTACTGTTCGTGCTGCAGCCGTTCTGTCGCTATGCTAATGCCGCACATCGCATGGCTACAAAGCTACTTTCATACATTCTGGGCCCTGTGCAAATGTAGTCTCTGCGGGCCCAAAGCATACTTTTTACTCTAGGCATTTTGGGGCCCCTTCCCCCTCACCCCCTTGTGGCCTGGGTACTCAGTCCCACTACTGCCCCCATTACAATGCCCTTGCATACTACTGGGGCATACTATAGGGCAGCCTGTGGTCTAGTGGCTAAGGTTGACTGGAACCTGGGAGGTTGGTGATTCAAACCCCAGTGTAGCTACGGTAAGATCCAGCTGTTGGGCCCTTGAGCAAGACCCTTAAAACCGCCTTGCTCCAGGGGGTATTTTCCCCTGCTTAGTGTAATCAATGCAAGTCATTTTGGATAAAAGCCAAAAGTGTACTCCCGTAGTGTGCTGGTACACGACTATTGCAATATAGGCTTAAATGCATAGCTCTTACCTCATGTTCTCGCTCTGTTATTTCTAGTAAGCAGTTTTCTCAGTGGTCTTGTTTGAATCTCTTAGCACTTGAGTCTTCTCCAGAGCAGGCACAACGCCGCTTCACACAGTCAGACCCAACCGGGAGGAATTCTGCCAATGCCCGTAATCCAACAATCACACACAGCTCCGCTCGCCCGCGTAAGGTCTTGAGATCCGCGGAGACCGATATTAATTTGTTCTTTTATTGACTAGCCCTTCGGTTTAATTTCCAGAGGCACTGAAACAACATTATTTTTTCACAAGCACATCATCGCTGCAGCATTACACGCGTAAGACTCTATAACTCACTCCTTGAGCCCGATGCAACAGGATCTCAGCCGGAGTCCGCAGGAGTATCGCAATCACCACGGGCCTTCGCGCAAATGTTGTCGAGTCTTACTGTATTACTGTGTTATTGCGCCAGTCAGTGCAGCCGGTGTGTTGAGACACACTGTGGAAGGCACTGTGCTGCTTCTAATCCAGGGGATTAATAAAGCAACACTGACCACTGAAAGTCACTCAAGGGTGATGAATGGTAATATCAAATTACCTCCCTACTAAATGAGCATCCCGGTGATGAATAGGCCATATGATCACCAAGTATTTACTTACCCTCTAGAGGGCACAGTTACACAAGAGATACATTCATGTCTTCCTGCTGAAAGAAACTGCTCAAGCTAGGTTTTGACCAGCTACCAGCTAAGACAAGCTACCTGTACTAGCTGGTTGAGCAGCTCTTACCCAGCTAGACCAGCTTATTACCAGCTTGGTCGTGCTGGTTGACTAGTTCATACCGAGGTAGGCCAGCTTGACCGGGTCAATCCCTGCTGGATTTTACTGCAGGGCTGCTACTGTAACTACAATGTTACTTGACTGTATTCAGAGGTGTCCTTTTCAACAAGCCTATCTGGTAAAGGAAATAAATTAAAAGAAAAACATACACGATTGAACTACAAAAATTAAACATTGTGTGCGGTGTCAGTTAGCTGTATAGATGTGCAGACCTGGGTCAAATACAAATTCATTATTTTGGATTGAAATGCCTCTCTGTGCTTGATTGATCTTGCCTGGTGCAATTGAGCCGACCAAGAGGACCAGAATGCTGGGTTTGCACTTTTGGCGAGTATTTAATAGGTTCCAATGCACCAGAAAAAGTGTTTGAATCCAAGGCAATTATATATTTGACCCAGGTCAATAGGTTTGAGACTTAGGTTGGCCTACCCATGTGAAGTAGAGAAGATTTTGTGCACCATGTATTGAGACTGTGAAGCACATACCTTTAACATACATTACATTAATGGCATTTGGCAGACGCTCTTATCCAGCGCGACATACAACAAAGTGCATACCCATAACCAGGGATAAGTGCGCTGAAAGACCCTAGAGGGAAGTACAATTTCAACTGCGTACTGCGTACAATAACAACTACGTGTCTCTGAATATGTTATGACACATCTTACCACATTCAGCCATGATTCATTGAGCAAGATGTATTCAAAAAATAAAATGTATATTAAAGCACTGCTTTCATTGACATGGGTTAAAATAGGGTGGTTAATGTTTGTGGTTTCTACAGCATTGGAGAGTGCTGAAAGCCATGAAATATCAGCTAGCTGAAGAGCATTGTGGTAGGGATGAGTCAAGCTGTTGAGAAATATCATATTTTATTGAGTGATGAATTACTGTATATGCTTCAGACTAGCAATTGGAGGCTGAGCCATCATGAACCTGTAAAAAGATGGAGCTATTGAATATATTATATCAGTGATTCACTGAGTGGAGCCAATTGTTTGGCTATGGAAAGTCCATTGTATAGTTTACCCTTGCCAGTGAATGACAGCGTGTCAATGAATACACCCACTACTGGGAAGGATCTTCGGCTTCAAGGCGCTAGTGTTGGCATTCCGGGCTGCTAAGGGGACTGCCCCATCTTACATTCACACTTTAATTGCTCCCTACACCCCTGCAAGACCACTCCGGTCTGCCAGCTCTGGTCTCCTCGTGGTTCCCTCATTACGAGCACCAGGTGGTCGAGCTACACGTTCACACCTGTTTTTCGTTCTGGTTCCTCAGTGGTGGAATGACCTGCCTACCACTGTCAGGACTGCGGAATTCCTCCCAATATTTTGATGCAGACCATTTTCATACTGTACCATGGTCCTGATTTACACCCTTTCCCTCTAATACATCTCTTCTATACAGTACATGCACTTACTGTGACTATTGCTTTTGTTTATAATGCATGTTTTGCTATTTATGGATTTGATGCTTTTCACTTGCTGAGGCACATGTCAGTCGTTTTAGATTAAAAATGTCTGCTAACTGACTAAAATGTGAATGTAATCCTGAATTTGGAATCAAACGAGTTACGAGATGACATTTCAGTTCCAAGACAGATTCCCCTATCTTGTTTTTTGATGTTAGGCATTTACAAATGTGTAGACCAATACCAAACTCACAAGTTGGCAGAATGAGTCAGCGAGTTCCAAGTGTGAGTTTGTAAACTGGAATCCTGTTGACGGCACACAGGGCAGTCTGTCAGATGGTTGTTCTTTAGAAAGGAGGGTGTTTCTTTAATGGACTTTCTGTAGTTGCTTCCTCCTCGATGTTGTGAAACTTTGAGTGTTTTTCTTTTCTCTTGATTGGCTTACTTTGAAACACAGAAGAAGGTCCTCACAGCGTGATTGGACATTCTCAGCTCAGACGAGCTTTGAAGCAGATTAATTGACTCGATTGTTGTGCGAGGGCAGTGAAATGGTTTCCTTTCTGAACTTTAGCTTGAAGTTAGTTTGTACAACTGTCCTGCTATAGCCTAATCACAAGAAGTAGGGTTAGGCCAAGCAAGTTGACATCATTCCATTATCATCCAATCAGAACCTATTCTCTGCCTTTCATACCATCTACAAAAAAGAGGTGTTGCTGTGCCGACCAGCTCTGTTGTCTTTCTGGTTTGAGACAGAGCTTTCTCCTGTTTGTTTTTAGATAATGGAGTTTGGTGCGGTGTCGCCATTAGGATAATTCTGGTGCAGGGAAGATGGTTTCTTCTCACTTCCAGAAGAAATGTGTTTAAATCGATGCTGCCTGAATTTGTGGAAGCACACCATAAAACGTGCCATAACACCACTGTGGTTCAGTCCAGGAGGAGCATGGGGTTTTAGGGAGTTTAATGGCTAATTTCTCAGTTGACTATTTTTTTCACAATCGACTTTTACATCATTTATGCATATATACTGTATGGCACTTTGATTTAAGCCTGAACCCATCTCCTTGGCTACATTTCTGCTTCTGATGTGAGAAAGCGGGAATGTAAAAAATAAATAAGATTGCTCAGCGGATGTGCAGTGCTATCATTATAGTTAATGCTACCATAGCAATTCAAACTTTGCCAAGCATATCCCCAAAACTAGATGGATGGACAACCAAATCTGGCCCTTGGCTCCAAATCCAGTTCTGGTTTTCTTTTCTCCCGGGTAATAACCGGGTAGTTAGTGCTCCTGATTGTCTGTACTATCTTCACACCTTCACACCTGACCAACAGTTATCGGCCCTCTGGGACGATAATTTGATGATCCAAGTCATACTGTAGATGATGTGGGACATATCAGTTTTTTTAAGACAGTAGACGGTAAAACATGAACATGAGCCAACGGTGCTAATGCTAACATTGAAGACGGGCTAATGATAAGCCGTGTTGGAAGTTTTGGTTGGGTTGGTGTGCAGGGTCAGTAGCTTCACCCTTCCTCCTGGATTGGGGGTGCTGGAGGCCTTCCTGAACCTCACCTGCTGTCTAGTGCTTCAGCACCTCGCAAAGCTCCAACATTTCTCCCAAACGAGCGTCCGACACACAGGCGGCTAATGAGCCCCTCGTTAGAGAGAGATACAGGGCGCTCCTGACCAAGAGTTCACTGCTAATAGAAGGGCTTCAAATATACTGCAGCATAGGACTTGTTACTGTTGCCGTGTCTCGTTTTATTCACTACACAAACACACACAGACACACAGACACACTACACACGCACACGTGTACACACATGCGCAGACACGCTCACACACACAACCACCACTCATGGTGTGTTCAAATATGTATGTATTCATAAATATTGAGTACAGTAGCGTATAATGAGCTAAACAAGCAATGTAGTTGTATTGCTGGGCAAGAGCAATGTTTTTGTTTGCAATCATGTTTGTTTAAAATATATAGTATACATGATGAGATTGCTAGCTGGCCGGTTTCCATTGCTGAAATGGCATGGATTGTGATGTGATTCCTGAGTGACTAGGTTATTGTGAGAACCCATCTGACTATTTTAGCTTACCTGCTGTAAAATCCAGCTATGCCAGCTTTACCAGCTTGAAAATGTAGCTGGCCATAAGGTGGTCTAGCTGGGTATGAGCTGGTCATTAGCTGGTCTAGCTGGGTAAGTGATGATCAACCAGCATGGTCAAGCTGGTCTAGCTGGGTAAGATCTGGTAGCTTGTTAACCAGCTATTTCTAAACGTAGCTTTAGCTGGTAAAACCATGTCAAGTTGGAAGCTGGTCTGAACTGGTCAACCAGCTACCAGCTGTTTTAAAACCTAGCTTGAACTGTTTTTTTCAGCAAGGTTGACATTTGAACCTGGCAGCTAGGTAAACTGACAATGTACGAATGTTATTATTACTGCATACATTAGGGCTTCACAGTGCATACATAATTCGCACAACATTGGGAAAACAAATATTTTCGCAGAACCAAACAATGTTTCTTTAAAATATATATATATATATTGTTCTCAGTACAACCTGTTTTGTGAAAATATATCTTTTGCCTTTTTGTATCAGAGTGGTGCGCTGTACCCGTGTTATTAAGTGCATAAATATTTCTGAATGTAGCTGGTAGGATGCATTGAGCACAGCATTACGGATAGGGCATGGCGTATTAATGGCAGTAATAAAGGGTGGGGGGGTGTCACTGGAACCTGTGGTGTTAAGTGGTCTCACAGCTCCTGAGCGGTAAACGCACTCAAGAGAAAACGCGGGCTGCCCCCTCGAGACCCGAACGGAGTCGGTTGAGCTGTGACGTTAGATGCTAATGATGTGGAGTTCACAGTAGGGTAATGTCGGCTCATTACGCATATAAAGACTTTATACGGTGGCGCAGTGGGTAGCACTGTTGCCTCACAACAAGGAGGTCCTGGGTTCGAACCCCACCCGGGCCTTTCTGTGTGGAGTTTGCATGTTCTCCCCGTGTCTGTGTGGGTACTCTGGTTATGGTCAAAAGACATGCAGGTTAGGGACCACAGATGAAAATTAGCTCATTAGCTAACTCCGAATTTACATTGATGTTGAAACTGAAAATGGTGATTAATGTGCACCTAGTTATAAATAATAATATCCACGTCGTATTGCTGAGTCTATACGTCACTGAGTCTATTACATCACAATGGGCTTCAGGTGGTGAAGTCCCCCAGTGTGTTAGCTCCTCCCATTGAGGTACAGAGTGAGCACAGACTACCAGCTGTCATGACAACCAGATGGACCCCCCCCCCTCTTCCCCCCAATCAATGCTTGCAGTCTTAGGCCCGAAACATACCCTACGTACATACGGAAGTGCAAATGACAATGCCTGGATGACGCACTGCGATTGTACGAGCTCAGTGTGTGCTATTATTTCCCGGTGGAGGTAATAAACCCAAGGGGGCGATCCAGGACAGTTATGAAAGGCTGAGCTGAAATGGTAAATGGACTGCATTTATATTGCGCTTTTATCCAAAGCACTTTACAATTAATACCTTTCATTCACACACACACACACGCACATACACACACACACACACACACACACACGCACACACACACCAACGGCGAAAGGCTGCCTCCTGCAGTGAGTTCACTAGGCTAGCCAGCTAGCCCTAGCTACAGCACCAGCTTTCACATCTTTACATGGGGTATGTTTTAGGCCTTATGGTGTAACAGAGAATGTAGTCACGTGGTATTAAAATACGGAATGGTCTACAGCAGGGGTGCAAAACTGTGAGCTGGTTTTTGTTCCAACCAATTACCTTAATTTATTTTTGACAGCCCTAGAAATTATGCTGGTTCACGCCTGTTACTTGAGCGGAGTAAAATCTTTAGGATACACTAGCAGTCTGCAGCTGTAGCTGGTGCATATACAAATGTCTGATCAAGACCTTATTTAGCAAATTAAATAATTTCGAGCAGAAGTTGGCACAAAACCCTGAAGCGGATTGGCCCTTACTGTGCACCCCTGGTCTACAGGCTACAGTTAATCTGTGTGAATTTTGGGAGGGGTACACATCAGCCACAGAGCTCCAAGCGCAGGTTTCTGGTGCCACAGCCATAACTCCAGAGTCGGTGAGAAAGAGGTGTGCGATTGTTCAAAATAAAACAAAATGGCAGTACTGACAATTCAAACTTGACATTAATATGGTGGCGATGCAATGTGTGTGATTAACTGTGTTTTCTACTGTGTACATTGTGTAATAATAAAAACTGTATTTATATAGTGCTTCCAGAACAAGGCACCCAAAGTGCCAAGAACAACTGGATCATATAAACCAAGATAAGGCGAGATAAAATTAGATAAACAAAACATAGACAGCAGTGACAATAAAGTGTACAAAACAGTAGTAACATATCAGACTAACGTGTCTCTCTCTTCTCTCTCTCTCTCTCTCTCTCTCTTTCTCTCACAGCAGAAGAGCGAGCGGGGGAAGGTAAGAGCTTCTTTTTGTCACCTTAACAACGGCCTCACCGTGTGGGAGGAGTCGACACGGTGTGCGGTCAGCCAATGGGGTGAAGCGCATGCTGTTGATTCTTTGTTGCCGGGCGCATTGTCAGTTTGGACTGCGGTTCTGTTGACTAAGGGGCTTTAATCTCCCGGGAGAGAAATCAACCCTCCCAAAAAAAAAACACCGTTGCCAGCAAGCACGGTTCTCTGCAAAATTTTGCTCTTTTGATATAAGAGGTGTGTTTTTATTGATTTATTTTCTTGCTCTTTACTGTGCCAAATGCTACAGTGCGAGTGTGGATGGTGGGGATGCATGGAATGCAATGGAATAAGCACTGGGTTTCTGCGCTTGCATATTGTATGTTGGGGAGGTTAAATGTAGCCTCCGTTGACCCTTGCGGGATTGCGGTGTAAGGGACAGTGATGACCATGTGTGTGGTTCTTTGCTGGAGCAGGGCTTGGTCTGTGGCTATGCATCCAGAACAGGCGGGAGGTTCCATATGAGAAAATATTTTTAATATTTACACTGCTTATTGATCTAAGTGGCTGTTCCATTTGGACAAATATGTTTGATCATGTGTGGGAATCTCACATGGCCTTAATGTTCATTTGGGGGCTGAACTCTGATGGAGTACATTTCGTTCTGAAAGAGAGGGGTTTTGAGTTCGAAATATCATATTTAAAATGGCGACTTTAGAGCTGAATGAAGACTTAGTGTGCACTGTAAGTGGGGCGTAGCGGATTCTGCTATTCATTTCTGTCCCCTGTAGGGGACACAAGTATCTGGCCTTAATCTCAAGAACCATAAGAATCTCAAGTTCTCTGCTGAAACCAAGGAACATTCAAGGAAATTAAATCATATTTTCAAACATATTTTCACTGCAGCGTGTTGTAGTCATCCGAGACACTTGTGCTATGTCAAACTAATTAAAATGCTTGAAGGTTTTTTTTCTTTTTTCTTTTTTTTCTTTTTTCCTTCGGTCTCTGGAGGATAAAGTGTGTTAAGAACCGTCCCATCAGCCCCTCTGTGGATGGCAGGCTACAGTGACAGGCTTGGGGGTGGAGCTGCCACAGCAGCTCTTTCCAATGCCTTATTTATCAGCTCCTTTGCTTCTCTCGGAAATCGATCGAGGTCCGCCATCTTTAAAGAAATTCCAACCCATTAAATGTTCCTTCTAAGAGCTAGAAGCTAGGGGTTTGGAGGTTCCCTAACTCTTCTTGAGCCTGGAAACATGAGCTCATTCCTTTTTTCAGAAAGCGTGGTGTATAAATGATTGACCTGTGGGTGGACCTGCCACGCATCTGCCCGGTCTATAACTGATGTGGCTTCGAACTGACGTATGAAGGAGCAAGGACATTCCGTTTGCCTAATTCACATTTCCCCATCTTCACTTCCTTTTCTGCCCTTTTTGTCTCGCCTCTCCCAATGGGTGGAGCGAGGAGCGAGAAGAGGAGCAAGAAAAGGAATAAGGTGATGCCTATTCCACAGCGTCAGGATGTGGAGGCCCTACGGCTCAGGGCACAGGAGGTGCGGGCTAACGGGGTGTGAGCGCAGGAGGTGCGGGCTAACGGGGCGTAGCCGCAGGAGGTGCGGGCTAACGGGGCATAGCCGCAGGAGGTGCGGGCTAACGGGGCGTAGCCGCAGGAGGTGCGGGTTAACAGGGCGTAGCCGCAGGAGGTGCGGGCTAACGGGGTGTGAGCGCAGGAGGTGCGGGCTAACGGGGCGTAGCCGCAGGAGGTGCGGGCTAACGGGGCGTAGCCGCAGGAGGTGCGGGTTAACGGGGCGTAGCCGCAGGAGGCGCGGGCTAACGGGGCGTGAGCGCAGGAGGTGCGGGCTAACGGGGCATAGCCGCAGGAGGTGCAGGCTAACGGGGCGTAGTTGCAGGACCGGGAGGGCTAACGGGGCGTAGCTGCAGGAGGTGCAGGCTAACGGGGCGTAGCCGCAGGAGGTGCGGGCTAACGGGGCGTAAGCGCAGGAGGTGCGGGCTAACGGGGCATGAGCGCAGGAGGCGCAGGCTAACGGGGCATAAGCGCAGGACCAGGAGGGCTAACGGGGCGTAGCCGCAGGAGGTGCGGGCTAACGGGGCGTAAGCGCAGGAGGTGCGGGCTAACGGGGCGTGAGCGCAGGAGGCGCAGGCTAACGGGGCATAAGCGCAGGACCAGGAGGGCAGGGAGAATCTGGTATTACCCTGCATCACCGTTCCTGCCGTGTCACCGTAATGTGCGCTCCATGTGTGTCTTCAGCAGGGTATCCTAGCAATCGGCCCGCCATCAGAGGTTAATGCTGCACTCCTTACTTATTTGTGTCAGTCATTCGCTTTACGCTAACTGTGTGGAAAGGTGATTTAGATTTGATCTGTATAAGGAGCAGCTCAGTGTTCAGTGTTTGTGGTCTGTCTGTGAAAAAGGTATTCTCAGCAGAATCTAGCACGAGGTTATGAGCATGCTCGACTGCTTGGCCTCACCTTCTGTTGCACGAATGGACAAGGTGTTCGGTCATCATCAAAAAGATGATGATGTCACTGTATATTATTGAGTAAACTGACTGATTAGTGTCAGTGATTGCCCAGAGAGGAAATATCAATAAGAACTGTGATCATCAGGAAAACGTCATAACCTGCGAGGTGCCAGTCACTACTCAGTGTGGAATAATAGTCTTAAGGAGGAAGCAGGATGTCTCAGGTGTCTTAACTTTTTATTCCCCAAAGTGTGCTTCAGAGCCAGCAGACACACATTCCTCAAAAAAAAAAAAAAAAATTCTATAAAAAATATATCGAGGAATTCACAAAAATGTGCTTCGCCTCCAGCAACGTCTCTGCTGCCCACTGCAAGGGGAACAGATAACACTCTCCTCTCTCAGACAGAGCTTCCGGCCTGGGCTAACCGCTCCCAGAGTTCTGCCCAAACCGAGGGAGAAACAAACCCAAATGCCAACAAACCAACAACGAAACCTATGTATTAAATCAAAGAAGCATATTTAATAAACCAGGGGTGTCAAACTCCAGTCCTGGAGGGCCGCAATGTCTGCTGGTTTTTGGTGTGTTTCAGCACGAGAGATACATTTCTCAGTCTTTAATTGGCTAAAGAGTCCACACACCTTGTTCTCAAGGCCTTCATTGACTGCTGATTGAAAGGAAACCACAAAAACCAGTAGACACTGCTGCCCTCCAGGACTGGAGTTTGACATCCCTGTACTATACTCTATTAGGAGACAAAATCAAAACTGTATATCATCAGTGATACCAGTTCAACAGGTGTTGCCATTGATGCCATTAATGCCATTAACAATTAAAAATTATATTCAGATTGGTTGTATTAAAATTTTGCAGAGGTCATGGCCCTGTTCTCCAGCTTCCCCCGTACCTGTGGCTTTTGCAGAAGGGGGTAATCCTGCAGCTGGTGCACCCCTTTCCTGCACCCATGCTAACATGTACCCATACTCAAATAGGCACTGGAGAATGGACATGTAAAACTGGATAGATTATGTTTTTGGTACTTAAAACCACACAAACCTCTTCTTATGCATATCAGGACCTAAAATATAGAAATCAGTGTACAATATGGGACCTTTAAACAGCTATCTTTTATTTTATTTCTTATTTCCTGTATGTCTTTGACTGGCCCAGACAGTTTCCGTGTGAAATGAAGCATATTGTGGGTGCCTGCCAATGTTTCCAAAGACCTGCTGGCTTTGGAATGGCTGGTGTGGAGGCGTCAGTGGGTTTGTGATTTTAAGCGAGAGAAGAACCTCCGATAACTCCAAGGCAGCTTGTACAAACGTATACACTGATTCATGAGTGGCGTAGGTTCTTCACTTCAGAAGGATAGAGAGCAGCAAGTTTCACATCAGGGATCATCAAATCCAAAACCGGCCCTGGTTTTCTTTTCTCCTGGGTAATTAACTGACCAATTAGTCCTACCGTCTTCACACCTGACCTTCTAACTGATGTTTCAAGGAGCAAGGACATTCCATTTGCCTAATTCACATTTTCTCCACTTCCCTTCCCTTTACTTCTTATTCTTTCCTCTTTTTCTAGTATCGCCTGATGGGTGGAGCAAGGGGCAAGAAAAGATGAAAAGAAAATAAAAAAGAGGAGAAAAATAACAGGCCCTTGTGTTGGAACTGTATGAGCGGCAGCCATTTTGTGTCCTGTTGCTGGGTTGACAGGTTGCTGCTCTGAGGTGCCTTTCTGGTGTGTAGTGCTGTTGAGACAGGAAGCTGTGCCACTAATGCCCTTGAGTGCAGCGTCTCAGGTTCCCCGGCTCTCCTGTCACAGGAAACTGTTCCAAATGGAACTGCGATTGAATGCATTATATAGACAAAAAACAAAACTGGTAATATACACCTGCACCAACTCTGGGCTGAAAAGAAAACGGCACAACTTAGGTTTTGAAACAGCTGGTAGCTTGTTGACCAAACCGGCAACCCTGCGACTGCCAGACGACTGCTCTTACTGCCTGAGCCATGTCGCCCCATACTCAACATGGTTTGACCAGCACAAGCTAGGTCTGGTAGCTTGTTGACCAGTTAGACCAGCTCTATATTCAACATGGTTTGACCAGCACAAGCTATGTTTTGAAGCAGCTGGTAGCTTCTTCGGATTCGTCTGAAGTGTATTTTCGTGCTGTAAATCTCAAACCTGTTGATGCCCCTACACCAGCCATTGTGAAACCTGGAGGTTGTGTGCAATGTCTGTAAGTACCTAAAATATCCTTCATTGCACATAAAACCTGTCTCAGCCGATCAATACCACACTAAACCGGAACTCATAAAAGATAAATAAAACTCCAAAAAGTGAACTATCCCTTTAAGTACCGCAATAGTGTGCCACAGGAACTTGCCACCATACGATAAGCTATTCTATTTACAAAAGACCCCGTAATACTATGAACGTATGCTTGCTAGCCATGCAGTGTCAGGTACTGTTGAGCAATAATAGGTGGTTTCTGCAGGCTTATTTAACGCTAATCAAGGCAATCTGGCTACAGCCAAATGCAATGAAAGAATGAATTGCTACGGTTACTTGCCATTGATCAGGTGCGTTGCAGGTGACTGGGCATTAACGCTATCTGAATGGTCTGACTGGCCATTGAACACCTCACATTAAGTCATAATGGGAAGATGCAGCTCTATGCATAACACGTTGCAGAGAGAACGTAACCTTGGCTGAAGAACAGCCATTTCATTGTTGCTAAATGACGGTATTAATCCAATTGGCGGTCGAATCAAATGGCATTGATTAGAACCCTAATTGAGACAATAGCTTGCTCTTTCACTGTTTGGTTCGCTAATGATAAGCAACACGGTTTGACACGGTTCACCTCGGCGCGTTCGGGCGAGTGATTAACTTCGCCTTACGAGTGATAGGTAATGCATCCGAAATCTACATTAATCGCTTAATGAACCAGTTTATATGCATTGTCTTTCTTTTTTTTGTTTAAATGATCCAACAAGAAAGAATTTAATATCTTGAGTGCTCACGAGGAAGGGCTGGGGAAAAGACTACGGACAGTTATGGCTGTGAAAGTTACGTGCCAAATTACACGATTATTTCAGTCAAGTAGCTAATGGATACAACTGTGCCAAGCACCCCCAAAACTTGGATGCCTGCCCTACAGCTGCACAAACACTTATCCTGAGCAATTTCAGTGAATATTATCCAGCTGTGTAGATCAACCCTTTAAGGCGTGAGATTTCAAATTGAGACCTTAGAATTATAAGGTTCTAACTGACATTTCTGACAAAAATAAGTTAGTGTCATGAATATGTTGTTTATAGGGCACTAAATATATGACTGAAGTTTTAAAAGTTTGAATCCAATTTGCTTAGAGCCCATTCACTTTAGATTCGTTGAAGCTGAATATCTCAAAACCACTCTGAACACAGACAGAACCTTTTAATCCAGTGTCCTGAAATGCAGTATGTGGTTAGAATGTTCTTAACTAAACATTCTAATGATGATGTCACAATCACTACTGGTAACTGGAAGCAGTGGAGTTCTAGAATACTGACTTAGAACTTAGAAAAAGAAACATTCTGAAAATGTGAAATACTTTAAGGGTTAAGCATGGTTTGGCCTCGGTAAGGCCGAGTGATACATTTCTATTTCTATAAGCATCAAGACTGTGTATACTCTGCCTAATGAATCCAAACAACTGGGTTCTGTCGGCTCCTTTTATGATCTCATACAATTGCAGTTCTTATGATACATGCCATGTCGTACATTAAATGCATTTTCTAATATGCAATATATGCGCTCTCATCAGAAAGCGCAGCTGCCTCACCAACGTGTATGAGCCCTCGTCAGTGCGATAGCACTCAGCGGATTATTGAAATCTGCTTGTGAAACGCGAGCGGGGGGGCGAACGGGAGGGGTTAACTGCGGAACATACAGAGCGTGCGGATGGTTCCAGGTGTGCAGCTGCTTTCGTGGGGTTTGTAAATGATTTTTTAAGAGTAGGGAACGGGCTACGGTTCGGTACCGGTTTAATCTTCCCTCCGCCAAAGCAAACGCAATGTCATGTGAATGAAATGATGGGGGTCTTAACGACCTTTCACACAAGAGGCCAGGGAGATTTAACACCACATTATTCACTCCAATAACCTCATATGTCTTTTTTATTATAAATGTCACCATACAATTTGTTTGGCCAGCTAAATAGAAAAAATATCTATTTGTTAATATGTAAATAACAATAATTAGATTTCCACCATGTAATTTTAATATAATATAGTGTGGATTTTACATGGTATTGAAATTATTTTCCCTGCATTACAGCAGTGTTTTTCCAAAATGGAAATATGGTTTGTGTGTTTGTGTGTTTGTGTGTGTGTGTGTGTGTCTGTGTGTAAGGGGGGTGGGGGGGTCACTTTTACCCTGTTACGGATATAGGACAAATACATTTCTCCCATTAATTGGGTTTAATTGCAGTTTTTCCATAGTAGTCAGCAGGCAGATGGTGCGCAGGCAGCATATGGGCAGATATATTATTTAAATATAATTTTGCTGTATGAAATAATTTTTTGTGCGTCTCAGATGACTTCAGATCTGCTGTTTGTGAATGCATTCAGCTTATTTTAAAAGCTAACTAAACTCGTGATCCACGATACTTACAGTGTACCATGTGTACCTATTTACTGTACGTGAAGAGGTTAGAAGGTAAGCAGTAGCATATTTGCTCAGTATGCTAGGTTTGGCAGATTCACAGAAAGAAGTGGTAAAATTCAGTTATCTTGTAACATCCTGTTCTTCATCCTCTCCACTGTAGGTGGGTGTGAGGAAATAATGTAACTGAGACTAACAGTAGAAATTGTGTGAAGTTGTGGGAGTCTCCCCTGAATCAGACCTGCGTCACATTCATACTTGTTTTGGATTGAAATACTTTTTCTGTGCTCGATTGATCTTGCCTGGTGCAGTTGAGTCAACCGCGAGGACCAGAAGGCAGGTTTTGTGAGGGAATGTCATACTTTCCCATACACCCAGCGAGCTAATTCGAGCTAATTCAAAAACTATTCGAATCCAGAATACTGTAATTGACCCGGGTCCACTCTGAACGCGAACGCGACGTGGGCCGAACCTGATCTCCGGACTCGCCCCTTTGTTCCCCTGCTCCCGACCGGGGCGCGGGTGATATATTCGCCGCAGAACACGCCGAAACTCTGCGGCTAAGCGCCGGCGCTTGAGAAATGTTTTGTTAATTGAACCATGGGCTCGGGCCTTCCCCTTCATTAAGGCGCACAACACTTAGGCTAACAAGCTTTTGTTCACGGCGGAGCGCTCGTTCAGTGGGAGCGTGGCCATGGAAACCGCCGGAAGCTAAGGCGGCGAGGGCTGGAGGGCTGGAGGGCTCGCACAAGCTCTTGACTCCGTGTGGCGCACACTCACGCGCGGGTTTATTGTGCGACTTCTTCCCGTACGTGGGCCGAGCAGCGGGGGGAATATTCCGGGCTCCACACTCGTTTAAAGGCACTTCAGGGGCCCTTTTCATTCCGCCGCCGCGCGGAGCCCAATCGCCGGATTACCCCTCGCCGCGAACAAAGGCCGGCTTCTGAAGTCTCGGCTCTGCGTGCAATTATAGCCGTCATCTAAAGTTCAGGCCCGATATTTATCTCAGACAACTTTTTAAAAGTCGGCGGCCATTTTCTGATACCGATCTCAAATACGGCGCAGTTAATATATAAAAACAGAAAATGTTATAATATTATTCAACTTTAAATTGGGAAGAAGGTCATTGTAATAGATTTAATAGTTATAGGCCTACTCTTGTGAAATGACTCCTGGGTTGGGTGTCTGAATTCTGGGAGTTTCATTGCCCTAACTAAAGTGTCGAATTCTGTTCCCCCATTGAATCATGTTCCCCTAATGACCCGGGACATGGCGTAGGGGGTGTGTGTGCATTTTTACTCTGAATTTTACATTAAGAGATACAGATTATGAAAGTCAAAGACAGTTCTCCAGCGATATCAGATGAAACTCAGTAGTTTGCAGCCAGGGAAGTAGCTTATGTAATTGTGTGACCATTGGCAAGAAGATTTTCAGTACTGGAAATGGACAAAAATGCTGAAAGTGCCAAAGTATCGGTGTTCATCACGTTCCATGGTTCTTTCTTAAAGAGTGAGCAGATTCCACACCTTGCATTTATTATTGTTACCAGTGCTTTCTTTAATAATAGAATTACAGTAAATTACAGAAAAAGCCTTTTCAATTACAATAATAAAAATACAGTAATCACAATCAATCCTGCTATTTTGAGAGCTAATTGTGATTAATGACATTTTAATGTTTTAAGTGAATATAAAGACAAGATGGAACTAGTGCCATAAGCACAAATTATGATAACTTTCAATGTTTTACAGTCAGAACACTCACATCTGTTTCAAAATGAAAATGAAATGATATGTAATTTATATTGGCAACTTTTAATGACATTAATTAGATTTTCTTTCATTTTAAATGAAGTCCTATTATTTGCTTAATTAAATGCTAAAGAACTGGGACAACAATGAATGCAATCTTATCCAAAATGGCCTCCTATATTGCGATACTACACTGCACAAAATGGCAGTGATGATGCCCAGTGAAAGTAGTACTCATGTCAACTGAGGTACTAACACTGCAATTAATGCAATACAGGGGCGGACTGTAGTGTAGTGGTTAAGGTACATGACTGGGACCTGCAAGGTCAGTGGTTTGATCCCCGGTGTAGCCACAATAAGATCCACACAGCCATTAGGCCCTTGAACAAGACCCTTAACCCTGCATTGCTCCAGGGGAGGATTGTCTCCTGCTTGGTCTAAATAAACTGTAAGTCGCTCTGGATAAACGCATCAGCTAAATGACATGTGATGTAGCTGTTGCATGTTTCATGAGTTTCAGTTTAGCTGCATTCTTGGTTTCACACATTAGTTATTCAGCTGACGCTTTTATCCAAAGTGATTTAGTCTGACAATCCCCCCTGGAGCAATGTGGGGTTAAGCACCAAGGCTTGAACCACCAACCTTCCAGGTCCCAGTCATGTGCCTTAGTCACGAGGCTACAGGGTTCCTTATACCTATGATGTACGCGTGAAACTCATGAGGGTAATGCGCACAGTATGTTGGTTTGGAAATTGGCACAACTGCAGAACATCCATCAAACCAGTGGCCGCTACTATACTAATGGGGGTATCCGGGCCGTAAAATCCCATTTGGTGACAGCTGTGGTCCCCTTGTTAGAGGTGGTCTGACAGATTTGTACATCCTAAAACGGCACACTGTCTCTGCTGATGTCTGCTGCTGCTGTCTCGAGCACTCTAACTGAAGTGTTTAGCTTGCAGATGGTATTTCAGACTCGCAATGCTCCTGTGAAATCGGAACTATCCTTGACGCGAGGTACACTGTACTCCAGTTTTGTCAAGCGAGCCATCCGGATGCATTTTTTTTTAACGATCGGAGCCTTTCCTACTGTAGCATTAGGCTAACCTAGGGCTATTGTCCATTACTGTCAGACCACCATACAGTAAGTATAACTTGTTATTTTACTGACGCTTTAATCCAAAGCGACTTAGAGTTGATTAGACTAAGCAGGGGACAGTCTCCCCCCGGGGTTAAAGGCCTTGTGCTGGGTTTTTCTTTTGCGTGATTACACCGGAGTTTGAACTACCAACCTTCCGGGCCCCTGTCGTACCCCATTTTAGGGCACCATACTATTTCTGACAAATGGCTTCACATGTTTCTGATTAGTCAGGTGTGGTCAATTGCTTCCTTACTGCAGGTAGAAGAAAGTTGTCAGATGGTCTTGAGTCTCGGGTTTTGGTTGCCTTTGGAGTCTGTTATGGGAGTTTATGGACATGAGGGCCAGAGGGTTGTGACAATGAAACTTGTGACATAAAAGAAATAATAAAAAGTCTGAGACATAGGCCAAACAATAGGCTTGCCAAAGTAAATGGTTCGGTTCATTAAAAATGTCATAAGTTGAATGTCGTGGGAATGTCGTGACAATCCAAACCTAAATCCAGTCCTCTTCAACACTGAAGCCCTGCATCCTCACTGGTCCCAACTGTTTTTTTTTGTAGTTTTCTTTTTTTGTGACTCGGAGCAAATTTATCGTGCTGTGGTGAGCAGGCAGTGAAATAGGACAGCTGCAGGACTACAATTTTTAAAAAGACTTTAATAATCATAAAACTGTTGGCATTCTGTCAGGCCTGCCTTCGGGAGAATAAAATACTTGCTAAATCACAGCTGCTGTAAGTAGGGCTTTGATCTGGCAAATGATAAACGACACGGCAACCAATCAGGAGGCTGTAAACACAGACAACTGTGCTACTACTGTACTAATACGCCTATGCTAATACGCCACTCACTCAAAACCAGCCATCAGCTCAGTACAGTGAGTGATTGCAGGCACTGAGAGAGACTTTAAGAGCGGAGTTAAGTCACCTACAGTAAATCACTAAGGGAGAGTTGGGAATTCAGAAGACATTTTCTAAAGCGTTTGATTGTGTAGGAGGGAGTGGAAGTATAATTTATTTGCTGTAACAAACACTTAAAGGTTAGGTTCAATCAGTTACTTTTCATACCGGTGACTAATCAGTGTTATTTGAAATGTATTTTATTTTATTTATTTTTTTGGTACTTGATTATTTCTGGCTTGAAAACTGAATATTTAGTTTGTTCAACCAGTTTGTGTTTAAGTTTAAAATGAAGTCGTGTGGGTGAGACGGGGATAAATAAACTGGTCCTGAACAGATCCTCAGAAACTCCACACATTTTATTTTTTCCCACTTGGGCACTTTAGTCTGGACTGAATGTACCCTTAATTGGCTTCCACATTCCATCTAACCATTGCTTTTGTTATGTTTTTTAAAATCTGTGAAAACATGCACTTGCACACATGCTCACACAGACACATCAACATGTTATGCACTTTAAAAAATCTGTTTGCTGGATATATTCAGAAAAAAGACAACACGAATGTAAGTAATTAGTAATTTTATTGTTAAGCCTATGCTGCCGGTGAAATAAACGTTTCTATCAGTAAACCCCTGGGCAGCTGCCTCCTGTATAAGTGACCTAACAGATTATTTAAAGCCCTCGTTTAAATGTTAATGTTGATGTCTAATGGGGACTGGCAGCTTGGTGAAGTGCCAACAATCTCACGAGTGTTCTCTCGGTCCAAGCTAGGAATGCTGCACCGTGCCTGCCATGTTCAAAGGTACAATAGCTAATTTTAGACTCTTTTGGCTGTGGCAATTGGAACCAATCTTGAACCAATCAGCGTGCATCATTGTGTTTTGGTACAGAGTGTCAGTGCGTCAACTGTATATTTTGAAGACAGAATTTAAGGACTCTAAACACTGGCAGAGGGTGAGTCAACATGCCAGTTAGCCTTTTTCAGTGATAGGAAGGGATTTACAACGGTCTTGTAACAATGTTTTAACACAAAGATCATCCCAATTGTACCTTTAAATTAATTTTAGATTTCATCAACCAAGGTTCAATTCATAATTCCAATCCTCAATCCTAATCCTGATGTGTCCAATTCCTCCACAGCATACTATTGTGGTTCATACTGTAGCCTTTTGTAAGTATGTTGTGACAGCATGCAGTCTGTTTTCTGTTCTGTGCATTTTGCATTGGCTAATTCCCTGCTGTTTTTGAGTCTTCAATTTTTTTGCCCATTGTTCATGTTTTGCTGATTTTCATATTGAAAAATAATTTATATTGTCAGCATTGTCAAATCAAATATTGTGCATGGAGTAAGCCTTTTCAAACAAGTTTTCATTTCATTTTTGCATAGTCACATCTTGAAATTGCATTAGCTGCCAGGCTTAGTAATCAATTTTTGCCATACTGTACATGAGGGGGGTTTTTCATGAGGGGGGTTGTTTTATATATTAATTCAATATTATGATTATTATTAATATTATGAGACATGTTTTACAAAGTCATCCATCATACAGATAATGAGTTGGCCATAATTGTTGGGTTCTCCTGAAGGAAATAAAATCAGTATTTAGTCAGGTAGTTTCCCAGCTAAGACAAAACATTCTTATATGGTTGTAACAGTATAACATTTACAATATGAATATGAATATGAAATTGCAGGCAGTCTCACTCTACGTGTTCAATTTTGATTTCATTGATCAGAATGATTGTGTTTGATCATTACAACAGACCATTCGTCCCAGTTTGGTGTGTCATTTTTCCTGTAGCATAAAGCTCACCTCAAGCTGTGTCAAACCTGCTCTTGAAGTTTTCTGCTTCTACCACATGACCAGACAAGCTGTCTGTGCGAACAGCTCTTTGTTTTACATCCAGAGAAACTGATACTCCAGACACTCAGGAATATGATTTATATTACTGTACCTTTTGAAATGTCGGTGTCTTAGTCATCATATTAATTGCACATGTGGTAATATGTGCAGCTGGTAGACATTAATGCAGTCAGGTTTATTCTTCATACGTACTTATGGCATTGCTTTCGAATCTGTCGGTTTTGAACATGCAGGAACAGGCTAAAACCAGTTTCAGACAGGGAAGGCTGTCCCCCTTCGTAATCTGTGTAGGCTAAGTGAACCACACTTTACAACGTCTCCATTACCCCATCATCAAGTTTTTCTCTTGACATTTTGATCGGTGGGTTAACTTTGTGACACCGTGTTTTATGTTACAGTTGACAAAATAATATTGCAGCCTAAATGTCATACACTCTTAGAAAAAGGGTTCTGAAAGGGCTTGTTGGCTTGACGTTTCAGTTCTTCATGGAGCCCTCCATGGTAGGTGTGAAAGCACCCACATTGATCCATCTTGCCTGACAAAGAACTGAGAGAGAGGGTTCATCTAAGGGAGCAATCGTCAAATCTGGAATACAAATCTGGCCCTGGTTTTCTTTTTTTCCTGGTAATTAGCTGAACAATTAGTGCTACTAATTCACACCTTTATACTTTAGAGTCACACCTCCCAGGTAAAGGGTGCGCAGGAAAACCTGCAGTTCTCGGACCTCAGGGACTGTGATTTGATGATCTCTGATCTATGGAGACATTCTGGAACCCTTCTGAGAGTATAAAACCTTTATTAGCATAGGAATTACTTACTGTACCAAGGTGTTAACAAACGTGTTAACAAAGTCATTACAAATGCTTTGTGATAGGATTAGGATAACATCATTTGAGTAAAGGTTGGCCAGGTAATTAAATTATATTACTCTGTTCTTGGAGACGGGGGGTAGCCTGCCCACAGGGGCAACGGTCAAGCTTGCTGAGCAGCAAGGTCACGGAATGAGATTTTCGAGAAGGAAATGTAGTAAAAGGTCAGGGTGGAGCAGGGTAAGATCACGGGCCAGACGTTTCGCTCGCCGTGCGTACGGTGTCTGGCTGCGTGTGTAGTCCGTCGGTCCCGGCAGGCCATCCGCTAACCTTTTGTGCCGATGCTGCTTTCACGTCACATATGGGAGAAAGCCGAATTATTGGAGGACTTCACCGATTGGAAGACAGGCACCGGTCGTGCCAAATCTGTGCATATCTGCGATAACTGGGTGGGGGGAGAGACTCGGCGGGGAGCATTGCCACGTGCGTCTGTTCCCGATCGCTTTGGAATCGCGGTCTGAGGCTAGAGACATCAGGAGAAGGTGTGTAGTTCTCATTCTGGCCTTCGGGGGGCAGGGTTGCAACAGTGTCCTCAGCAGCACACGGGAATTGATGATAAACAAGGTACAATTAACCAGGGAGGAAACATTCAGAAACATGACAGAAAACATATAGAATGATCTAATTTCGTTAACTTGAAGGATTGGCAAGTTTGTGGTCATGGGTGGCATTATTCTTGCTGCATCACACACTTCTGAGCTTTTTTTACTGCCTGGTCGGAGATATCGGACGCCTCGGAAAGCTTCCATATTTCCTACTCGGAACTACAACTCAGAGGTTGACTTGAACGGTTTTCCCGGTGGGAAGGTGGTCATTTCAGTAACTGCCATATGACATGAACCCAGCAGAAGGTGCTTTGGCCCAAACGCGTCGTTCAGCTCCTCTGTACTTCATACTAACAGCTGTGTGAAGAGCTGCCAAGCTCTCCTCCTCTCCAGAACCTTCCGGCTGACCTCTGCTCCCTGGAGCCGAGCCATGCGTGTCTCCTATCTGATCAGATTCCTAATGAGGCCCAGGGCTGGCAGAAACTGTATTCACATGCCTACCAGGGGAAGCCATTTGGGCTCCTGACACCTGACGGCTTTGAGCCCTGATGTTAAAGACAAATTTATGTGAATTCCTTAAGATCCACCTCAGCCCGGTGGAGACTAGCACTGGTCTCGTTAAAGCTGTGTTAAATCACTGCTGAACAGCTTGCAAAGCTCCCATTCATCTGTGAACCGAGCCTTTATCGAAACATGAATAAAACTACAACAGAGCACATAATGTATTTATTGATGTTTGTGTTCCAATCAGACATGGCCTCCACATTTCAATTTATTACAGTGCAGTAAAAATAGCATTGCTCATCATTGTGATCTGAGAATGGAGGGCAGTGGAATGAAAGGAGCAGACTGTTTTAATGCACTCAAAAACGCTTCCCATGTTTCCTCAATGAAAACCATAAACCACTCAGCAGGAGCGGGTAATGTTCAATTTGTTGCCTGCACATGAAATTTTAATAGAGGGTTTTGTCAATATCGGTTTTGTGCGGACAAGAGCCTTTCCACCATGACCAAAGGGCCCGTGTTCCTGAAATACCCGCCTGCATGTCTGCTAATTACAGGATTTAATCCGCTTTAAAGGAAATACCGTTTCATTGACTGGAAAGGTGCTCATTGTTCTTCAGTTGCCGCTGCCTGTTTAAGATTTTTCAAGTGCCTGCTGAAGTGATGCCTTGTTCTACTCAAGGTTTCCAAATAGCCTCTTTGTACTGTCCTGGTATGATTTAATTTCATTCAGAGCACATATAATGCACAGTCATAGCATATATACAGGAGTGGTCCTGACTCATGGTCCTGGAGAGCCGCAGGGTGTGCTGGCTTTCATTGTTACTCAGCTTTTAAATTAATTGATCAGTTAAAGCAGTTAATTACACAGTTAACTTCTCTCCTGGTTTCTTGGGTCTGAATCGGTTGCTGATTTTAAGGCGAAAACAAAAACCAGCACACCCTGCAGCTCTCCAGGACCAGGAGTGAGGACCACTGGCATACAGTGTATCATTACAAGCTTGTTAAGACAAGTGAAGTGGCACCAGCCCCCATACTGCAATCATACGTACCCCTCCCGAAAACCTTTGTGGAATTATGCCGGAACATTCTGTCCCATTGATTAGAGCCTAGTGTGAGATGCATCAGTATCAATCTGGTGCTCAGTCTTTTCATCCAGAGGGCAGGTCTGTGAAAGGAGAGGAATGCAGTACTTGGCATAACCACTTCTGCAACCACTTTGGTGTGCTAAAGATACAACTTTATAGCTTGATAGGTCAAGTAGTGGGGGTTTTGAAGACCAGGCTTGATACCGTGGTAGATACTGTCTAGTTTTTAGGTAAACTAAGCACTAGGCACACTTCCTTAGCGGGAGGAAAATGTTGAGCATTGTTGGGCCGAATGGCCATTATGTTATTGTAGCAGGGTTAGCTCGGCTAGTTTGCTAGTAAGCACAGGAAAGCGAAGGCTTATGGCAGGTTACCACGGCAATGCTCCCTGATGACGTAACCCTCAAATTCAAAAGAAGGTCCATTGCCCTTGGTTCTTGTCTTTAACTGACTGGTAACCCGTTCATCCAACAAATATTTGGACGATTGAGAGGCGAGGTTCAAATCCCACCTCGGACTCAGGCAATCGCTCTCTCTCTCTTTCTCTCTCTCTCGTTACATTATGCTGTGTTAACTGTCAACCATTGCTGGGTTATATCCAGGGATCAGTGATTATGAAGTCGCTTGTGTGTGAATGTGCGTGTTGAATGTGTGTATTTTCCTGCCTGCATTTCAGTGTGTAGGTTCACAAGTCACAAGAACTGCACTTACATCCAGATGCTCACAGATTTCATAAAACGATTATGAAAATATAATAATCATTTTTAGTAGCACTTTTGATAATACAAAATAGGTTTGAGCAGCTGTTTACAATGGAGAAAATTGCATTATGATACGATTTGTCGCTGAAACATCTGCTGCACTTACCATAACATGCCATAAATGTAGACCTGTAGGTCTTCATCTTATTATACAGTTATGTGCACGCCTCTGTTTCATAACCGGGTTATTCTATACCCCCCATTTTGTGTATTGAGCCTGTAAGCCTGAATAACAGGTCTAAAATACAAATTGGTGCTTATGTAATACATTTTGAGCATGATTGAAGGCTTTAAGAAGCTTCACTGAAATATTTTGGAAACACTTTTGAATGAGGTTTCACAAATTGGCATTAACTTACGTATTTGTTAACTAACTGCAGAAATGTAATCTGTACAGCTTTGTTTATACTTGTACATAATGAATCCATGTTAACAAGAACATTAGTTAATGGCAACTGATATTGAATGAAAAAAGTTAATGTATGTGTTAATGGCTAACTAATTGTAAGTTTATCTATGATTTTCTAATGTATAAATATTTGTGTAACTAATACATTAGTTAGTAGTTGACAAATACATTAACTAATGAAATGCTTATTGTTAAATGTTAAATTCATGAACCTTACTCGAAAGTGTGACAAATTCCAACACTCTTGAGACACGGGGACAAGCTCCTAACTGTTCTTCTCTGGAAGTGTCTCTCTCCCTCAAACCCAGGGAGGCATATAGATGCAGTGATCTTATTGAAGACTTTTATATGAGTCCCATGGCTCCCGTAGGCATGGTAACAGAATATCCGTCCTTGGCCTGCGACCGATGTTTTGGTTATTAAAGATGAAAAGGTCAGACTTTGAGCTATGGCAGGGTGTAGGAGACAGGCCAGGATGGAGGCATGGGTGGGGAAAACTATACACTGTTTTAAGGAAAGAGATCATTCTCAATGTTTTTGTACAGCGTAATTGTCTTGTTATATGTACTTATAATGGATTGAAGGGTTAAAAAAAGGGTAAGAAAAACTTTCTGCTTTTGAAACTTCATTGACTGGTGTTAAGTAGCAACTGAAGCTAGCAATGATGGTGTGATATGGTGAGGTGTAATAGACATCTAGAGGTAGGGAATGCAGGCTTTTTGTCGAGCACCAAGAAGCCAGCTTGGTAAGAGGTGAGAACCAGTTTTGTTTAAGAGTTGGTTTACTTCATTATTCGTGGACGTATCTAGGCCAGTCTTCCTGAGTTTTGTTTTCCAGTGAGGTTTTTAAGATTTGAGGCTGGGTGTTAAGTTGCTTTTCTTAACTGCGCATTTAATGTGTCAGCATGTTTTGCAGAACCATTAGCACAGATTCTGCTGTTGCAGCTGGATAGCAATTATGGCTCCTATTACTATAACTACTACTGCTGCTACACTTGGCTGCAAATACTACAACTGCTGCTGCTACTGCTGCTGCTGCTACTACTCCTACTACTACAACTACTACTGCTACTACTAATATTGCTACTACGACTACAAATACTACTGCTAGTGCTACTACTGTTGCTACTATTACTATTACTATTACTACTGTTTTTACTACTACTTTTACTACTACTACTACTACTACTACTACTACTACTGCTGCTGCTGCTGCTACTGCTGCTACTACTACTGTTACTACTACTACTGTTTTTACTACTACTACTACTACTGCTGCTGCTGCTACTACTACTACTACTACTACTACTACTACTGCTACTGCTACTACTACTGCTACTACTACTACTACTACTACTGCTACTGCTACTACTGCTACTATTACTACTACTGCTGCTGCTACTACTACTACTACTACTACTGCTGCTACTACTAATACTAGTACCACTGCTGCTACTACCACCACTACCTCTACTACTACTACTGCTACTTTTACTGCTGCTACTACTACTACTAGTAGTACTGCAATGTCTTTCTACTATTAGAGCGTGTGTGTTTGTGTTTATCGAAAACGATGTTTGTTTCTACCTGTGCGTCATATGCAGTAAACATATTCAAGTTTAGTTGCCTAGCAACGTCTGCAGTCATCTTAAGAAACAATGATTGATAAATTAGCATTAATTTGTCGTGATTTCCTATGCTAAGCTCTTTTTTTTTCTTTTTGGAATAAAACCCCCTACATTTCTACTCATCAGTGTATTGTGGTATCTGAGCCGCTCTCGTACAAGCTGGAGTCAGACGTCAGACATGATGCCCGAGATCTTCAGGGCTGCGTCTGAAGTGGACCTTCTCCTTCCACTCAGAACTAAAGGCTTTTCATCCCAGTCAAACACAAATGGAGATTAATGGGAACATATTCGGTCATTATTTACCACAACACTTGAGGTAAGAACATTGAACAAATTGAAGTCTGACAAATGACTTGTCCCTTGACTGCTAATGCTTAGCGCTGTAGGGACGGTTGGCCTCTTTTCACACTTTTGGTGAGCCTCTCTCTGTGTAACGTTTTTCTGGTCTGTGTAATATTCTTCTTTCACAAGTTTCAGAAGAGCAGCTGTCATATCTCCCTTGGGAGCTGTCTGTGAAGATGTTAAGTAATAGCAACAATGGTATAATGAAGTAGTTAGTGGAAGCTCTGGGAAAAATAAACACCTCAGAGCACCAGGCAATAAACAGACACAGTGTATCAGTTGGTCATTTTTCGATTTTGAGATGGATAGATTGATTATTACATTTATGTAGTGCTTAAAGCGCTTATAGTGATGAGGGGGAAACTCGCCTCCATCACCAACAATGTGTAGCACCCACCTGGGTGATGCACGGCAGCCATTTTGCGCCAGAACGCCCACCACACACCGGCTGAGGTGGAGAGGGCGAGAACCATGTTTTATTTTTTTTTAATCAGGGGATGATTAGGTGGCAGGTTGAGAGAGAGCCAGGTTTTAGCCGAGACACCGGGGAACCCCCTACTCTTTGTGAAGAGTGTCATGGGATATAGTTTGAGATATTAATGGAAAGAAATCTGATATGACTTTGTAATTTGAAGCCACCTGCCAGACGGACTATATTGGTTTCTACTGCTCTTGTGGCTGAAGCTAGAAACGTACAAATGCATGAATAAAATCAATTTAGAATTCAGAAAATGTCTTTATTTCTCCCTGACATACCAATGGCGGTAGCGATGTTGAAATGTTCATCTGACCAGACTGTGTGCGGATAACTTCACCCCACAGAGGTGCAAAATCCGTGTTCAGAAAGTTAAGGTCCTCCACAGTACTTTGTTCCAGTCACCTGGATTTGCTAATTAGCACACATTTTCAGCCAGGAGGTAGAGCTAATTAGTGAGATCAGCTGGCTGAGTTAACGGGGGAGAAACACATGTCAAACTTTTACTTTCTGACCCCTGGACTTTACACTTCTCTACGGCAGAGCTCTTCTCTGCTGGCGGTCCAGAATGATGTAGTTGCTGTACTGGAGAGGCGCTGTGGTGCTAAATTTGGGCTATCAGAAAATGAAGCTCTCCTCACCTGACTGCTGTATCTCTAAAACGCCTCTGCCGCTGACAGAAAACAAATTGGGAAAATCATCCCAGGGGAAATGAATTCTGTTCTTCCCCTTCTTGTCGAACATCCTGCTCAAAAAAAGGGCTTTTCACCATGACAAAAAAAAAAACGCTGAGAAAAATACTTTCAGAAAATAAACTCCGTCTTGGCACATCTCTGTGCTCATTTCTGCTTAAATTACTGATGTTATTTTTGTGAATTGTAAAAAAATAAAAATAAAACATTTGCGGGGAATATTTCACACTATACAGCAGCTTGAACAGAAGTAGTATTGTCTTTCATGAACAGAACGTCTGAAGTTCATTCAGCTTTGTAAATATAGCCTACGCGCAGACGCACATGTGCGTATGCATTATTCAGGAAACGCTGCTCACCTTAAACAGATCCTCAAACACAATCGCTCTTCCTTTGAAGGAGAGGAGCTGCAATTGTGCTTCTGTGGCAAAAGCCTGAGTGTTTTTTCATTTTCCTTCTCTGATTCACTGTTTTCCAAAAACATCACTGGGTACCTTTAGTTTTTTTAAGGTGATTCTGCAAACACTCTCCTTACCAACCAAAAAAAACATTGTTTTGGAGTTCGGGCTTAATTTAGTGTTCACGTTTCTTAATTCGGCAAAAGAAAAGAAGTATGCAAGCTCCCCTTTTCTGAAACTAACTTGGAGCTGGTGGCGGGGGCTGCTGATATAGACTCAATGAGCACTTCATTAGGTAGGCCTGTACACCAGCTTCTTAATGCCGATATTTAATCAGCAGATCACGTGGCAGCAAATAAATACATATAAGCACGCAGACGTGGTCAGGAGGTTCAGCTGATGTTCAGACAAAGTGTCAGAATGGGGAAGAAATCAGATTTAAGTGACTTTGACCATGGAATGATTGTTGGTGCCAGACAAGTCTGGTTTGAATATCTCAGAAAGTGCTGATCTCCTGTGATTTTCACGCACAACAGTCTCTAGAGTTTTCAGAGAATGGTGCAAAAAAACTAAAAATGTCTTGTTTTTTAGAAGAGCATCTCTGAACATGCAACACTTCAAACCTCTAAGAGGAGGCAAGATAGGCTATAGCAGCAGAAGACCAATAAGTGTAATAAATACCTAATAAAGTGCTCACTGAGAGTACCCGCTGTGGCTCTGATCTCCATTGTCTTTCACTGTAGAGCAGGGCTGTTTAACTCCACGTCCTACGGGCCACAGTGTCTGCGGGCATTTGCTCCAGCCATGCACTACACCACCTGATTTGATCTTGAGCTTGCTTCTTAACCAAGGATGTTCAGTAGTTTGTGAAATCAGGTGGTGTATTGCATGGTCAGAACACATACCTGCAGACACTATGGCCCGGAGGACTTGGATTAGAGTAGTACTGCTGTAGGGAATGGACAGGACTGCTCATTTTACAGGATTAAAAACGAACACCACATAGACACGGGTCCATTCCCAATAGGCCCGATTTGACAGAAGTGCAAAACATTTCATGGAATACGTTGGAATATATGCTGTAAAAAAGTTTCAACCTTCCAGGTACATTTGGCTATGAGGTAATGATCTGGCAAGAACATTCTGAATCCCCTGATCATTTTGCCATGAAATAGCAGAATGGAATACGCACGTCAAAAACATTTTCAGGAAGCTCCAAAGGCAGGAATTGAAATGGCATATTTATATGAACGTGAATGACCTTCCGAAAAACCAGATTCATTTTAAAATGGAAAAATGAAAGTTAATAGCATCCATTTCCAGCAGAACGGACAGACAGCGAATAGGAGAGCGCGACCAGAATAGCAGGTGGTTCAGCTCGGTGGGCAGGGTTTGGAGCACACCTGCGTGAAATTCATAATTAAATCCTTTAAGTCTTAGATGTCTGTACAGCTGAAAGCACTCCTGCAGATTCCTGACACTCCGAAACATGTTATTAACCGCAATGTGGTGTCACACGAAGGAAGCGTTTTGTCTTTTAGAGGAAGGAAAAGAAAATCTTTGTGAAGAGTCAGAAATCTCTACATTTTTACTGGTGTCTAAACGGGGTGTCTAATACCTGGACCATATCCTGACGTGAAAGTCCACTTGCCTGAAAGCGCTGTATCTCAATTTTGTGAATATAGAACCCCTCTACACAAAACACAAACTCAAAAAAATCTTGCCTGTGATGCTGTCCGTCATGCAGAACTGTCTGACAGACCCAGCGAGTATGCGCACACTTTGAGCTGTTACTCCATTCAAAAGGCGTCCAGATCATTGAAACATTGAAGAGCTTTTACTCCTATGAAAATCGATAACTATGGGTGGCTTTCAGTGGATCTGACTCCCCAGAGCTGCCATTTTGTATTAGCCAGGCAGAGATGTGGCGTGTAAGTAACTATTGAAATATGGAAATCATAATGAAGCTGGTAATTGTGTGAGCATGCCCAGCTGCAGGAAATGGCAGCTAGGCGGTCGTCGGTTCGATGAAAGTTGACTGCTGGATACTCAAGCCAACAGCTGCCTTTCCATTTCTGATTAGCCCACCATAGAGTCGCCTGAGTAGCCAGGTGCTCAGTCAGGGGTGCTGTGGCAGTTTTAGTAAACTGCGTTAAACAGAATTAAAACCAGTCCCAGCTCACCCCATGGCTTGATGAGTATACCAGAAGGCGGGGAGTTGAGAGTGGAGGCCAGAGAGTGAGATTTATTAAACCTGTTTATTTAACCTCACGTGCATGTCTTTGTATGGTGAAGGAAACCGGAGTACCCAGAGGAAACGCACACAGACACGGGGAGAACATCCAAATGTCAAACTTGTGTGAGTTGAGTTTGTGACTGTACATGTGTGTGGATAACTGTTTGTGCAAGGGTGCGTATGAGTGTGTATTCTGTTGTGCCTGTGTACATGTCTTGTGTGTGTGCTTGATTGTGTGAGCAATTAACATCACAGGGGGCTCAAGCTGTGGAAGAATGAGACCTGATTTACCTCCATGTGAATGCTGCCGTGATAAGAATATGTTGAAAATATGAATGTGGTTACTGATTAGCCCTCATACTTAGCCGAATATTAGCTTCGAGCTTGGATGAGTGGGTCCTTATTGTTTGCTTTATGCATTATGTGACATGGAGATCCTAGTATGTGGGCTTCAAAAATATTTCTCTACCAAAATCAGTCTGTCGTTCTGAAGTATTGATGCCGCTATTAAGCTATGCTACAAGTAGTACACTGTTAATTTATCTAAATTCTGCAGGCTTATACTGTTTTGCTGAACCATGTAATTAATCCCTTTTGGCAGCACGGCGGTGCTGTGGGTAGCACTGTTGCCTCACAACAGGAAGGTCCTGGGTTCGAAACCTCCTCTGGGCCTTATTGTGTGGAGTTTGCATGTTCTTCCCGTGTCTGCGTGGGTTTCCTCTGGACTGTGATGTAACTTACTGTGATAGGAAAATCAGCCTGTAGCCTAGTGGCTAAGATACATGACTGGGATCCTGAAGGTTGGTGGATCAAGCCCCAGTGTGGATGGACGTGGTTGGGCGAATGTCAGACAACGCTTCTGTTTGCGAGTGAACAAGGTTTAAATGTTCCCTCGTGGTTTACAGGCACGACCGCTCTCGAGGCAGAATTGTTACCTATGATATCAGCACATACGATATCAACACCCCACACGTGCATCTCCCAAGCCTCTCCCTGCGTTTTTTAACGGACGGAAACACACAGAGGGTCACCTTCACCGGGCGAGGGACAGGCTTGCCACATCGTTAATATTCATTCATTTTGTTTCTTGTTTCGCTCGTCGATAACGGTGTACGCAGATAAAAAACCTGCCTACCTCAGACCACTGCCAAGCAGGTCTAATCCACTGCTAAGCATGCAGGAACACTCGGAGAAACTAACTTTTTAATTTGCTTGTTTTTTTATCCCGAGTTATCTTTCAGAAGCAGAGATAGTTGCCGGAGACAGTCACAGACAGAGAGTGCTCTTCTGCATCAACAATCCCGCCATCTACATGCCTGTACTCACACACGCAACCTCTCCAGTGGATTCACATTTTTATCAAATAGTTATGAAGAGCAAGACATGGAAGTGATTGTCAAATTAATTATTTTTTAAACCACGGTTAAGAAATGCAGTTTGAGACAGACTGTCGATAATCTAAAAGCAGATTTTTCCCCTCTGAGTTTGACCCACCGTTCTATGGCTGGGACTTCAGTTCCTCACCTAGGCCCTTTCCTAACGGCGGCACAATGGTGAAGAGGTCACACTTCACACAAAAGAGGTTCTGGGTTCCAATCCCAGCCAGCCAGATCCTCTCCGCATGTTCTCTCAGGGTTTGCTCCGGTGTCCTCCCACAGTCCAAAGGTTAGGTGTGCTCCTGCCGTTGCCCTTGACCGAGGCCCTGGCCTCAGAACTGGAGTTGGTCCCCGGGCGCTGCACTGTGGCTGCCCACTGCTCCTAAGTAATTAGGATGGGTCAAACGCTGAGGGCAAATTACCACACAGGGTTCAATAAAGTTTATCTTATCTTAAACTGGGATCCCCTTTCGCCCTGTCTGTTACCCTCTGTGCTTCCCCATGGTCTGAATAGATAAAAAAAATATATATAATATTTTATTATGTATTATTTATTTATATGTTTTTACTGTTGCTTTTATGTCATCTGTAACACTGCATTCCTCCTTTCTTGGCCAGGAAAAATAGATCTTGTGATCTCAATCTCAATGGGACTCACCTGGTTAAATAAAGGTTAAATAAAAAATAATGAAAGGAAAACATTATGGAGTACAGTCTGCCTGCATGACAACTGGGATTGTTCACACCAGAGCCTGTCAATCATGCAGCTCACGTGACCTCACAGGAAACAAAGCGATCTTGTGCCCTCATTGGCCAATCGATAATTGCTCCTTCACAACGCTCTCTCCTGGTTTGACCTTTGCCCCCTCTGCCCACAGGGAGCTCAGTCAGCACCAGGAAGCCAGGGATTGACATTCCCCCGAAGCTTGCAAATTCCAGTGGTTACCGGAGGAATTGCAGCTTATTAAGCCTCTGGTGCCAAAGAAGCTAATTTTCCCATTGAAGAACATTCAAAATTGCAAATTTACCCTGGCGAAATGACACTATTTCCGACGCTACTTTTAAATTCTAAAACGTCCTCACACAACTAATGACTGTCCATGGAAAAATTTATAAAAAGAAATCTGAGCCGCACAGAAGATATAAGATTTTAAAAAATTCATACCTTCACATTTATGTACCCAGTGTGCATGCTCGGTTCTAAAAAGCCCCATAGTAAAACATGGCCATCTCCATGAACTGACTTCATGAACCATTGAGCAGCTCCCATAGAAATCCATGGAACCGGAAAGCAGAAGCGGTCTCAAGTTCTTTTTTTACACACCTCGACGGTCCGCTCCTTTCATTCCGGAAGCTTCCCCACTCGCTCGCCTGTGTTCCCAGGCAGCAAAAGCAGTGGCCCCGTCGAGGTCTCCTGCCAGAGATAGCGGTGGGGAACGGAGAGAGCGGGAGCCCTTATCACCGGAAACCAGGGACGGGCGGCCTGGAGTCAGGCTAGCTGGTCCCCGGGGCGGGCTAACAGAAACCTCACGGCCTCCCCTCTCCTATCAGCACTTCCCCTGCCGATGCTAATTAGCGCCATCTTCCTCCTCTGCGTCTCCTGTCTCCTCCCCCGGCGGAGGCCGGCAACGGCGCTGAATGCTAAGAGGAGTCTCCACCTGCACTCATCCCGCACCGCTACTTATCTTATGTGTTTATATTTACATTTGTTTTTGGATTCAGTGGGCATTTCTTTCCTTGACAAATTGCCTTTGGTGGAGAATGAAATGCCACACTCTTAGTAGTAAAGGGTACAGAGGCGGTACATATACTTGGCGTAAAATCCAGCTGTGACCAGCTTGAAATGACTAGCTACCAACTGTCTGAAAACTATAACTTGAGCTGGTCAAACTATGTTGAGTATGAAGCTGGTAAACTGGTCAAACAACTACTAGCTGTTTCAAAACCTAGCTTGAGGTGTTTTGTTTCAGCAGGTTTTTGTACTTTTTTCTTTTAAGGAACTAATCTCCCAAATGTACTCAGAAGGTGCAATAATGTTCTATTTTGGTACTAATAAATAAGTACCTTTTACAAGCAAAATCGGTACAGCTCAATTATGTATTGGTCGGTTGGGGTTCAATTATTTCTCTATAAAGTACCACCTCAATGAAACCCCATTTGTATCTTTTTAGGCACTTTTTGTATGTTTTTTTCAGGCGTGCACATTTCTTCAGGCAGTATTCTTTAACATAGCTGTTATATTTAACCCAGGCCTTTGAGCATAACCCACTCACTCAGCTCAACACGTTCTGTACAGAAACTATACATTAGATTATTCTATATGCTTGTCTTCTATTCAACGAATGAGTCTGAAAGGAAATTAATCCACAGAATCCATCTCACCCCTCTCCACCGTCTTGTTTCTCTGCTAGACCTCTACCATTTTAATTACCCAGTTTATAAACTTCCCCCTCTCTCCACCACCTGTAGTACAAAATGGCCGCCATGCATCACCCAGGTGGGGGCCCCTCAGTTTGAGATCATTAAAGGACTTGTGTGAATGCTCTCAGCTTATGCCTGTGTGTGCAGTTACCACTGTCTTCATTATCGCTATGTCGCGTCCCTGGCGCGGTCACCTTTAGTGGTCTGGTGGTATAAATTGAACACATCAAATAGTATATATCTACATCAAAGTACTTAAGGGATTGTCCTGGACTTGTGACATTGTGTGAAATCACCCACAGAGTTAATAGTAAGTGATTTATGACAGCTCTGGCAGCCAGAACAAAGCGCAGATTTACCCGTCGGTTTCTACTGACGCACTCTCGATTGTTCTCCGTCCGCCTGCGCGATTTCAGAATTACTAATGCAGAAATCGATCTGCCTCAGAGTTATTTATGACGCCATCCACTCCCCGTTATAAACGAGCCAGTTTTTGTAGGTTTTTTTTTTTTGGTAGGGACTATAAAACAGTCACAAGTATGCCATTTTACCGTCTCGATTTCATTTGTCTGGTACACGCACGTAGATGTAGGAGATTTGGCCGAAATGCATTTGACTTATAGAGTGGAGAGAGTTGTTTGAGCGGTGGTGGGTGGGGGTTAGGGTTGCGGGTTGGGGGGGCGAGGCGGTGGGAGATTACGGCCCTCTCGCCCCCTCTACAGGCCTGCAGGGTGGGGGTCGGGCCAGGCCTCGGCTCCCCGGCCCCTGGGAGATTTGTGGATGCAGCGTGGAGAGCTGAGTGACGGCTGGGGCGTCTTTGATGGTTTTGTGTGTTTAGCAGCCTGGCAAAGACCGATAAGAGCAGGGCAGAGAGTGTTTCCCCTGTACACACACACACACACACACACATACACACACAAACACACACTCCGCACACACGCGCGCACACACAGACACACACACACATACACGCACGCACACACACACACTCCACATACAGACATGCGCACACACGCACACACAGACACACACGCGTGCACACACATACATACGCGCGCACACGGACACACACGCACGCACGCACGCACGCACACACACACACACTCCACACACAGACATGCGCACACACGCACACACAGACACACATGCGTGCACACACATACGCACTCGCACATGCACATGCACGTACCCATGTACCCATGCAGACAGACATTCATTCACACGCTTGCACCCCATGCTCAGACACACTCACACACACACTCTCCCACTCCCATATTGATAGTGACACAGTGATTTTGGGGGACACACTCTCATGTCCTCTCCCGTATTGACACGCACACACGCACACACACATTCAGTTTACACACACGCACACACACATTTAGTTCACACACGCACACACGGACACACACATTCAGTTCACACACATGCACACACGCACACACACATTCAGTTCACACACACACACGCACACACGGCCACGAACCAAACAAACTCACTCACACGCGCACACACACACACATACATGCACTCACACACACACTCTCCCACTCCCATATTGATAGTGACACAGTGATTTTGGGGGACACACTCTCATGTCCACTCCTGTATTGACACGCACACACACACACACACATTCAGTTCACACACACACACACACGCACTCATACACACGTTCTGTTTGCACACACACGGCCACGGGCCGAACAGACACCCTCAGTAGCAGTGGATCTGCCCAGTGCTGCATATTTAATGCCTGCGTGCAGAAGTGATGTTATCCAGAATTATTTATGCTTTATGTCAGTTTCTGTCGCGCTGTATATAGGTCACTCCAATGTAAAATGATGCTTTGTCTATGGCAGTGTGCACCATTTACATATCTTAGCATATAGATGATCATAATGCTCTTAAGTGCATACATGAATGCATGCACACACACACACACACACACACACTCCTATGCACATGCATGCATAAACTCACACACGCATGTTTGTATAATATCGTTGTACATGCAAACAAAAGTGTATTGCACAATTGCAGAAATATACATGCATGCAATCATTCACACAAGCCTGCACAAACATATCCAGTAAAACTCTCCCAAACAAGTGTACACACACACACACATACACACACGCACGGTAGAAAAGTCTGTTAATGTGCACCGAGATGGAGAATGGAGCTCCTTTAAGGTAGCAGGCAGCGGTGCTGAATCAACTCTGTAATTAATGTGTAAAATTAATGATTAAGCATACCTATCATTACATACTAAGGGTATGCATTAACAATGCCCTGAGCATGGCACTTTGAACACTCTCACAGTCTGCAAAGCCTAATAACTCTCAGCCGTGCGCCAATCCCTTTCATAGTTCCCTTTCTCTTCAAGTCTCTAAATGTTTAGATTTTTATCATTGTGTTTTAATGCCTCTATCTAATTTAGGCACTGTTGCCAAGATGGAAGTGAATAATTCAGTTCACGGGGGGGGGGGGGTTTGAATAAGGTTTTCACGTTTCAGATCAAAGACATTGTGAGGGGTTTTAAAGTGTAAATTTGGGTGGGGGGAAAACCCCAGCAGTGATTCCGCAGAGCTGAAACCTCTGAAAAGTTCAACTCCCCTTCCCCTCTCCCGGGAGTGTGGAACATCTGCGGGCCCTTTGCAGTGCCGATGGGGCCTCTGTCAGGCCCGGGGTGTGTGGGCAGCAGCGTGGGCATATGCCAACCCGCTGCCACGGTCGCACTGGGACTGGAGCGACAGCTGGCACAGATGAACGGGGCATTCTGGGGTGGGGGGGGGGCCCAACACACCTCGACAGGAGACCCTCTTTCTGAGTTTACCAGGGCATAGTGAGAGGAGGCAGCGGAATGAGTCTGATATGGTGAAGATGATGATGATGATGAAGACTATAGTGATGACGATGCTTAGAAGATTCCCACACACTCAAAAATAACGTGACAGTGGAGGTGCATTACCCAGTCCCATCCCTCTCCACTCTCAGAAATAGTGACAGTGGAATCAGGGGCCAGAGTAAGAGACAGGGGCGACATGGCTCAGGCAGTAAGAGCAGTCGTCTGGCAGTCGGAGGGTTGCCGGTTCGATCCCCCGCCCAGGCTGTGTCGAAGTGTCCCTGAGCAAGACACCTAACCCCCAAATGCTCCTGACAAGCTGGTCGGCGCCTTGCATCCAATCGCCGTTGGTGTGTGAGTGTGTGTATGAATGGGTGAACGAGAAGGTGCTATATAAATGCCAACCATTTACCATTTAAAGTATCCTATTTGTGAATGTTTTGTGAGCATTTTAGATACTAAAACCAGGAAGAGAGCATCAGGATCAGATTTCCCAAATGTACCCTGAAAGTACAGTAATGTTCTTTGGGTGCAAATGAGTATGTTTTCCAAGCAAAAAAGGTACAAATGATATATTGCTGGCTAGGAATACAATTGTACATACCTATAGGGTACCGCCCCTGCAGCAAGCATTTGTACCTTTTTAGGCACTTTTCATACTTTTATTTGAATGTAGCCAGGGAAACTTGTATGATAGATATCATCCATCCAGTCACATGTATAGCTTGCGTAAGGCGTCAATAGATTTTAATCTTGTTTTCTTTCTGACCACAATCACAACTCCCGAATTGTAAGAAGCTGTGAATTTTTCATTAAAAGTCACATTCAAGGCCTGCCCTATAATGAAGGGCTTTCACTCTTGTGTCCAGTCAGGTGTGAAGTGGCTGTCTCGAAGAACGTCACATGACCGTTCATATCACATGGATTTATTTAATTCTCTGTAATGTGGGAAGTGATTCATTGATCAGGAGATCAGCTGTAATAAAAATCAGTCCTCCCAACACTAAGGATTAGACCGACTGTCCTTGGGCATGGCACTTAAGGGAGGCAGACCATATTGGCATTGAAAATGCCAGTTTCATTCTTTCTTACTGTATCCCTGACAACAGCAAAGGTCATTTTTAAAAATAGGCGTTGCAACATAAGCGATATTTAATTCAAAGCTGTACCTTTCACAAGGCTGAGGAGGCACAGGTCCACACAAACCGAGCGGACACAATGCCGTGGAATTACAGCGCTCAGATGAAGGTGAGCCGTTGCACACTTGAGACTCCCATTTTATGATTAACCCGCCAGATAACCTCGGAAATGTTCACTGTTAAATCCACTTTGATAGAGTGGATCTTATCTCTTTTGGGGATAAGATGTGATGAATAATGTGTGTGTGTGTGTGTGTGTGTGTGTGTGTGTGTTGGGAAACACTTTGGACCATGTTACTAGGCACAATGCCTGGTTCAGACAGTCGGTGTCAAGCACTAGGCACTAGACTGAACTTCCATTCACCTTCCACTCCACATAATTAATGCAAGTGCTAATTTCATCTTCACAGTTCAGCACCAAAATTAGATTCAATCTGTAAGTTTCTAAATTCACTTTGGTCTGGTTTGGTAGTTTAGTAAGATGTCTCTCGCGCTCCCCAGTCTTCCTCTCTCTCTACACTGTGCTGTCTAATAAATCCCTGTATATGTATATAATGCACAGATCCCCTCCTATGTGACTATGTGTGATTGTTTCCTCTGTGTAAGGATGGTAGAGAGATGTGACTCTGGAGGTAGGATTGAAAGAGATGTGATTTGGGAGGTAGGATTGAGAGAGATTCTGGAGGTAGGATTGAGAGAGATGTGAGTCGGGTGGTAGGATTGAGAGAGATGTGATTCTGGAGGTAGGATTGAGAGAGATTCAGGAGGTAGGATTGAGAGAGATGTGATTCAGGAGGTAGGATTGAGAGAGATGTGATTCTGGAGGTAGGATCGAGAGAGATGTGATTCAGGAGGTATGATTGAGAGATGTGATTCTGGAGGTAGGATTGAAAGAGATTCTGGAGGTAGAATTGAGAGAGATGTGATTCTGGAGGTAGGATTGAGGGAGATGTGATTCTGGAGGTCGGATCGAGAGAGATGTGATTCAGGAGGTATGATTGAGAGATGTGATTCTGGAGGTAGGATTGAGAGATGTGATTCGAGAGGTAGGATTGCCTCAAACTGCTGTTTAGCCCAGCAGCCGAAGGAGCTTCAGTAAGCTTTCGTTCAACTCCTCATCGACTTTCCGAACAAAGCTTCTGTTTAACCGCAACGCCATGTCCCAGATTCCTTGCAATCGCACTGTCCTTTGTTCTTAATTTAAGAATTTAAGAGCGCAGTTTGGCGTGGGCGTTTCACGGTCATGCCAGGGACAGCCAGCGCCCGTGACATGACCCGAAAACAAACGGTGAAAAAGGGCAGAACGGCGAAATGGTTCCTCATCTGCGGAACCCGCACCCGTATGGAAATCAGTGCAGCTGGAGCGACTGGAGAGCACTTTTCACTGCTTTTCACTCAGCAGGGGAGTTAGCGCTGATTGTAGACCATCGAATCGAATCAAATCAAATCAATTTTATTTGCATAATGCTTTTTACAGGCAACTGTCACAACGACGCTTAACAGGGGAACAGAGGGAGAATTGGGCGAAATCCAGGCCTGAAACCGGGAAAAGCCAGCTGTGCGGTAGCGAGAGAAAAGTATAACAACGGACAGTGGATGTAGGGCATCTCGGGCTGATAACTGTCTGCCCACAGACGCCTGTGTGTGCCCACTGGGCGCTTATGGAGGGCGGCCCTAAGGAGCCCTCAGCGGCTTGAAAACCATCTGTGAGGAGAGACCTCCATTGAACCCAGGCCACGGTTAGCTCATCGTGCTTGGCTCAAATTAGCGCCGTCTGGGCAGGGCTTCGGTTGCTGGTATCTTAATGGCGGGTGGCAGTAGGACCAGGGCTTCTCTTGGCGGTATTCTCGTGGCGGGTGGCAGGAGGGGCAGGGCTTCTCTTGGCGGTATCCTCGTGGCGGGTTGCTTCGTTTCCCGTCTCGGCCCCAATTAATAGCCCCGAGTGGGCTGCAAATGGCAACCTGTTTCCATGACGATGGTTTGGTTGTGATTGTGCTCCCCTCCAAACCCCATCAAAGCAGATTTGTGAGTCCGCTGGAGCGAGCCGTAACCGTAGCAGCTGACTCCACACCCGGCCCGTGCTCATGCCGGCGAGGCGCTAAGGGAAGTTAGCGAACGGCAGAGAACGCGCTGGCACCGGGCCCTGCCACCCTGAGGGCTCGAGCACCAGAAATGGCACACCGGGTGCAGTACATTAGCAGTATTAGAGTTGGCCAGCTGGACCGGAAACCTTTAGGTGGAGACAGCACCGGATACAGAGATGATGTGGGCAGGGTTTTCCCGGCTTACAAGCACCCCCCCATAGCCTGGCTACCTGCAATGTGCCTGTGGAAGAGCAGTGTTCAACACTTGCAGAAATAAATGTACAAAAACATACTGGGGCTGGGGCGGTACCCTACAGGTACAAAAATGATACCTCTAGCCAGTAGTAACTCATTTGTCCATTTTTGGTTTGGAAAATATACTCAGTTGTACCCAAAGAGATCATTACTGTAGATTCAGGGTACATTTTGGACATGTGATCCTTGAATGTGAGTCCACACGCATCAGCATTCTCTTCCTGGTTTTACTATCTAAAATGCCCACAAAACATTCACAAATAGCAGTGGTGTAGGGTATCTTAGTCCCTAACCCTGCCTCCAGAGTCCAATTCCACTGTCACTTTATTTCTGTGTGAGGAGATAGGGACAGGTGACTCTATCAGTGTTCAGTGGGTCTGTGAATGTTCAGGGGGGTCTGCGTGCTGTCAGTGTTCAGGGGATCTGCACTCTGTCAGTGTTCAGGGGCTCTGGGCTCTGTCTGTGTTCAGGGGGTCTGCGCTCTGTCAGTGTTCAGGGGCTGTGGGCTCTGTCAGTGTCCAGGGGATCTGCGCTCTGTCAGTGTTCAGGGGCTCTGGGCTCTGTCAGTGTTCAGGGGATCTGCGCTCTGTCAGTGTTCAGGGGATCTGCGCTGTCAGTGGTCAGGGGATCTGCGCTCTGTCAGTGTTCAGGGGATCTGCGCTCTGTCAGTGTTCAGGGGGTCTGCGCTCTGTCAGGGTTCAGGGGCTCTGTCAGTGTTCAGGGGCTCTATCAGTGTTCAGGGGGCTCTGTCAGTGTTCAGGGGCTCTGTCAATGTTCAGGGGGTCTGGGCTGTCAGTGTTCAGGGGCTGTGCGGGCTGTCAGTGCCCATGGCTGCCTCCCTGTCCCAGACAGATAGCTTCGCTCTCAGAGACTCTGGGTGGGCTGTAATTGGGTTTCACTGGGGAGCAGAAATGCCCACCAATCATCTGAGAGAGTTAATGGCCTGTGGCCAATGGCCTGGGGGATACTCATGCAGCCTTTTCCTTTATGAATACGCCAGCACCCAGCTCAATGTGGCTATGGGGATATTTTTATACTCCAACTGATCAGCAACACAAGCCTTTCAAACTTTTTATCATCTACCAGCGGTCCTCACTCCTGGTCTGGGAAAGCCGCAGGGTGTGCTGGTTTTTGTTTTCGCCTAGTATCAGCAACAAATTCAGACCCTAGAAATTAGGTTAGGTGAGGTAACTGATAAATGAACTGCTTTAACTGATCAATTAAGTGCTGAGTAACAACAAAAGCCACCACACACTGTGACTCTCCAGGACCAGGAGTGAGGACCACTGCTATATACAATTCCAGTACTTTCTATTCCCATTTACTCCAGTTTGATTAGTTTAACTAGTTAATTTAGTTTCTATACACAAACTGATTTGGACACACAATTTCACCGCCAACACGTTTAGAAGTAATTTGTGTCTGGGGCTCAGTCATGCTGTTTCAGGTGCAGGCTGTATACCTCCTTGTAAAAGTGGGGGTATAGTTTGAAAAAACGTTTTTATTCTTGAGCCCACAGACACACACCTGCACGCTGAAATAAAATATTCCGCTCGGTATACCACCATTGCATCAGCTCACACGTCATGGAAGGGGTATTCATGTTTTATGTCCTTCTGTTGCAGATTCCAGCATACTAACGTCATAGCCCACCAACATCAAATCTGCTGTTGTATAAATCCCACGTGCTGTATTAGCAGTTGACTTTATGAAAGACAATAACTAAGATTTATACGTAATTATCACATCTCAGAGCCACATTTCATGCTGTATATACACTGAATCGGTTCATCAACACAGTGACCGTAGACACATCATTTTCATGTGCCATTGCATTTATTATTTCTGCTTTACTCATTACATGACATTACATTCATGGGATTTGGCAGACGCTCTTATCCAAAGCGACGTACAGTTGATTAGACTAAGCAGGAGACAATCCTCCCCTGGAGCAATGCAGGGTTTAGGGCCTTGCTCAATAGTCATTAGGTGAGCTGAAATGGTGTGGCAGTTTCATAAGAAAGCTTCAGTAGAGGTGCGTGTTCAATCGCTTCTGTGATTGATTGAAAGCTTTCAGGAAGGCCGAAGATGAATCCCTTGCAGAAATGGCCCTTTTGTCCTGATTCCTCGCTTACTCCCCAGACGGTGGGCACAAACTCCCGCTCTGCTGCCTTGACCTTTACAAAGTATACTGACACATCGATTTCACCAGCCTTAGCAATCAAACAGATATGATGTCTGGGTCTGTTCATACTAACGCATTGATTTCACCAGCCTTAGCAATCAAAGCAATCAAACAGATATGATGTCTGAGTCTGTTCATACTGACGCATTGATTTCACCAGCCTTAGCAATCAAACAGATATGATGTCTGAGTCTGTTCATACTAACACATTGATTTCATAAGCCTTAGCAATCACAGATATGATGTCTGTATCCATTCATATTAAAAAGAAGGTTCTGTCAGTCTGGCTAATTCTAGTTCTCAGTTAATGTGATAGCAGATGTTCTGAATGTTAAGTGAAAAAGGAGGACATTTTCTCTGTAGAGGATGCCTGTATATTGGCAGTATTTGAGTTGGATTGGTGGACTGGAAATCTTACATTTAAATGTTTTTGAACACTTTAATAAAAGCTGAAAATCTGCACTTTAACCACATGTGAATTGTTTGATTAGAAATGTGAAATTATGGAGTACAGAGCCAAATCAAGAAGAAAAATAAAATGTGTTTTTTGTCCTGAGCCCCCTGAAAGGCCCGGGCAGGCGCTGGGCGATGAAGGAGGGAATTTCACCTCTGAGTGGGAGTTTGTAATTAGGAGAAAAACATTGATCGCCGTCTTCGCCCTCTTGTTCTGCTAAGCCCTTGCTGTGTCAGGTACCGCAGTGTTGATGATAATTGTTATTTGTTGATTCCTTAACCTTATTTCAGATGCAAATCCCTCCTTGACTTTAGCTGCTGAAATAATATTCGGGAGGACAGCGATCTCATAAACACACACAATGGCCAATGTAATTGCCTGGCGCGAAACACATCGCGCGGGGGGGAGAAACGATGGAGGGATGAGAGAGAGGGAGAGGTAGAGCGAGAGAGGGAGAGAAGAACAGGCAGGGAGGGAGAGAGAGGCTGAGAAACGGGGAGGGAGTAGGAGAGAGATTAGGGGGGTGGAGGGGGGGGGGGGGGGGGTAACTATACTTTGAGACCAATATGGCCGACGCCAGGGTAGGGGAAACTCGGTGCCTGTTTCCATGCCAACGCAGACTGGGTGTCACATCTGAATGCACATGTCTGAAAATGGCCTTCAAAACGTCAAGTGGCTTTCAGAAGAAGGAAAAAAAGCAGAGCCCCTGATATTTATCACATCAGACCGAGAGACGGAGAGAACACACGTTTCTCCTCATCTTCCGTAGTCTCTTTTCACCTCGCCCCCTGGCTGTCGTGCCCCATCAGGGTGACATACCTGGTGTAAAAACACAGGAAAACAATGAAAAGCGCAGTTCGGAGGCGGGTTATGAATATGCATACGCTTCAATTATCGGGTAGAAGTGCTGCCCAATTACCAACTTCGCATGAATTTAAATTAAATCACATAGACTTTAATAGCGTCTTTCTCTCACATCCGAATGGCTGAAATTGTGCCGCCTCCCTTTTCTCCGACGCCGTTGTACATGAAATATGATGGTGAGTGGAGGAGAACGGCCATTTCACAGCACACTGGCTATGCCATGGCTAACGTCGCGTTGGACATTGTCCAAGTGTTTGTTTACAGAATTCGATGCCCCCAAAGCGATCCCCTTTAAAACAGCCCTATCCTTCTCTACCCCGCCTCACCATATTCTCACTTTGCTTCTCTCAAGCGTGTGTTGAATTTGGGCACTTACTGTACCGCGTTATATAAAATAGCTGGGAACGGGGGCTGGTCGTTGTTGTGTAACTGTCCCTGGGATTGCCTCGTTTTGTCCTGTATGACACCCAACTGGAAGGATTGTGCCCCCCTCCCTTTCCCCCTATTACCCTGCTGCAAAAAACAACACAACCAGTGTCAGTTGTTCAGTCCAGTGTTGGTTTTAGGACATCCTCAGGTGTCAGTTGTTCAGTCCAGTGTTGGTTTGAGGACATCCTCAGGTGTCAGTTGTTAGCCAGATTGCAGCCTGACTGGACAGCACGCTGTCACCTGTTCCAGACACCCTGCCGGTGAACCTCACTCTGTACATGTTCATCATCACATCAGCAGTCTTATCCAGACAGACATCATTTCAACAGGCCTTTTGGGGCCTTTTGTTGGGGAACAGGTGACTGATTGAAGTTTGGAAAATGCAGTTTTTTCTGAGGCAAAGTTAGGGACAAGTGCCAATTCAATCCAGGTCAAACATACAACAGAAGATGAGTTCATTATAGCTAAAATAACATGGTTTCTGATTGGCTAAATTGCTGTTGTTTATTCCTTTAGTAAATGCACGCGTTGGATGCATACAAAAATGAGTCCTAAAATGGAACATGGTTCTGTTGCCTTCACTGAACAGCCATCTGATCTTCCTGTGATCTTATGCTAAAAACATACCGTCCGGATTTAAAAAGGGACATTATATTACTTTAGAGTACAGTTATTTAGCTAACACTTTTATCCAAAGTGACTTACTGTTGATTAGACTAAGCAGGGGACTGGAGCAATGTCGGGTTTAAGGGCCTTGCTCAGGGGCACAACAGCTGCACGTATCTTATTGTGGCTACACACGGGTTAGAACCACCAACCACCAACCTTCTCGGTCCCAATGAAGAAACTTATCCACTAGGCTATTGGCTGCCCCCTTTTGAAACTTTTCTTGTCAGATTAAGACAGCCAATTACTATTGACATTATTTATTTAACCAGGGGAGATCCATTGAGAATGTTTTCTCTCTCAAAGATGCCCTGGGAGAAATGCCAGAGAACTGTTGCAAGTAGAAAGGGAGAGGGAGAGGGAGGGAGAGAGAGAGAGGAGAGGGAGAGCCCCTGGAGCAGATTGTAGGTTATGGGCCTTGCTCAAACTCCTGCCAACAAGGTTCTTTTTTAATTTAGCTATCCAAATTCATGTCTCCCGATGCAGGTCAACTTCTCTATATGCCTTCCTGGGGCCAACAACTCTACAGTCACTAATCAAACAGCCTACCACTAGGTTACCTGTGCTTAATAACTTGTATCACTCTAAGTCACTCATATCACCATAAAACTTTTTTGTTAAAGATGCAATGATTTTTTTCATAAACAAACTCTTGAAAAGAACTTGGAAAGATTATATAACAAAAAAAAAAAAACGGCTATTCAAAAAGTAAAAAAAAAAAAAAAAAAACTGGAGTGCTAATGAATCTTGAAATGTGATTGAAGCTTGCTGTTGATGCGTCAGTATTAGCCAGATGTCTCTGCAGGATGGCACTATAAATATGATTAGATTATCTAAAATAAGATCAAACTCATTTTTCTATTGCCTCCCTTTATTGAATCACTGAGTAATTTCCGCAGTGCTGAAGACTCTCGAGTAGCCATATGTCATAAATATAAATGGGCAATTTGGTCGCTAAACGCACCCATGAAAAAATGATTTTGCTGAAAAGTGCTCAACATATGGTTGGGGTGGGAGATTAGAGCCATTTGAATTTAGAAAGATTTTGATTTTGTTCCATAACTGAAAAAAATATTTATACATTTTTTTTAGCTTGGAGGAAAGTTTCTGTTTTGGAGGGTTTAGAAAAAGACAAATAAAAGTATTTGGAAATATTGTAAATCTCGGTCTGATGTATTAAAACTCAGGTGAGAGAAATTGGTGCTGTAGTGAAAAAAGAACAAAATATATTTTATATACACTCTCAGAAATAAAGTTACAGTATATATTGTACCTTACTAATTTGTACCTTTTTTGCTTGGTCAAACGTATTCATTTGTACCCATTACTGTTCTTTCAGGGTATATTTGGCCAGTTTCACCATTGAAGAACAAAAATGTTCCTCCACTGTCACTTTATTTCTGGGAGTATGAGCAAAGTGGATGCTGCAGCAAAAAATATATATTTTATTTTCTTCTCAAAATAAAACCTGCAGTCATGGGCAGCCCGGTGATGTCAGGTGGTTGTGATTTTCTCCCTATGCTATCCATATTCAAAATACTGTGTGGAAATTATTCCAAATACAGTGCCATCCACAAGTATTGAGTGTACTGCACAAACAATTGGCCTTGCTGTTCCAATACTTTTTGAGGGGACTGTATTAAGAAATCCCCCGTGTTTGGTTTCACTCCTTTTGATTTGACGTACCCTGTATCCCGCTTTAAAATTGGATAAGCCACGATTTGTACTTCTCATGAATCTAGCAAATGCTGTTATCCCTAGACTTACAAACCCATCAAGGATAAATCCACACAATGTAACGCATTATGCTGCCCTGTGAAAGCTGCTAGGCTGAAAAAAGGGTATAGAACAGCTAGTGTATACCTGCAGCAGGCAATGAGCTATCAATGGAACAATGTCCTCTAATGTTACATTGCAGTAATGGCATTTGGCAGATGCTCTTTTCCAGAGGGACGTACAGTTGATTAGACTAAGCAGGAGACAATCCTCCCCTGGAGCAATGCAGGGTTAAGGGCCTTGCTCAGTAGTCATTAGGTGTGGCAGTTTCATAAGAAAGCTTCAGTAGAGGTGCGTGTTCAATCGCTTCTGCGATTGATTGAAAGCTTTCAGGAAGGCCAAAGATGAATCCCTTGCAGAAATGGCCCTTTTGTCCTTGCTGAAGGGTCCAACAGCTGTGTGGGTTTATTGTGGCTACACCGGGGATCGGACTACCGACCTTGTGGGTCCCAGTCATGTACCTTAACCACTATGCTACAGGCTGCCCCCTGATTTCACAGGACTTACCAGTCATAGCAAGTGTGAGCTACAAGAACATGCAGTGCTTGTTCTGAAGGAAACACCACTGGCTTCAAAGTGTTCTTTAACCCTTTAAGGTGGAAGGTGTTAGCCGGCTGCCATACCATCATGCACCCTGCTCCTGCCAAATGGCTGAAGCTAAGTAGGTGTGGGCTTGGTTAGTACTTGGATGGGAGATCTTCAAATGGTTAAGGAACAGGATGTGTTCAGCTTAACAGTTAAATGCCTATCATACTGAGATAATTCTGTGATCTGGATTCAGTCAACATTCGTTGTTAACTGTTGACTTTCAAACAAAATGCAAGTACTGTAAAGTCTCCCCCCTTTCCTCAAACACAGATGGCCAAGTTAATTTTGATGATAGCTGAAACTGTGCTTGTAAGAATAAACAAACATTTGCATTTTGCTGTCATTCCAAGTTAAAGACAGCCAGGTGTTAAAATGGGCCAGAACGATCTGGAACAGTGTTCTGTCACCATCGGTAAATAAACAAATGAAGAATTTAGCAGCAGTTTCACAAACCACCACGACAGTCTATCTTTCATAAGCTGCCATCCATGTCTTTCTCTAACCTGTCTGTTTGCTCAACCAGTCATGAAAAAACAACAGAATTATAATTTTTTTTGTGACTTGCAGTTAACTACACACTCACTACAAACATTCCTTTACCCTTGACAAATACTGTAGGAAATGGCAGTGATATTTATACACACTACCACACTGCACTTCACCAAATAAGATTAAGTAGTTATTATTGCATTAGTTTTTATCAACTTCACAATATTGTGCATTTTTGGGTATATGGGTGACTTCTATTTATTTTACTCTGATATCCAGACTGAGCTCCCCATTACTTGAACACTATTTTAATAAATAAACCACATGACAGCACATTTGTTCTTATATACTGGAGTCACCCACACCAATGAACCAGTAGAATTGAGATGTGCGGGTTTTTGCCCTCTATGCACTTAGCAAAGCTTACGAAGTCTCATGGCACAGCAAAGTCTTTGAAAGCACACACAAATAACAGTCATTTTCAGTACATGCTGTATCTTCCACTGGAGGTGATTCTCCCCTCTAAAACAAGCAATATCAGCAGCCATTAATCCATCTGCTGATTGTACTGTTTTGCAACATTTATGTATTTTGCCGTTTGTGAAGTGAACATCTGTCATTGCCGCGTCCATCACTACCCTCCAGTACATATTCCCTGCTGTTACAAGGAGAGGAGTGAAAATTGGTCAGATGGAGACGTTTTGTGTCATTCCAAACCTCAACCCCCTCCCCACACTCACCCCTTGGGGTCTCTTGATATACCTCTTGTTTGAGTTCCTTCCATCTCCCAAATTCTAATTAGCCTCTGAAGACAACCTGTAAAAATGCCTGCAGTGGAGGGTGCAGTGTGGGGGCCATTTTGTTTTCGTGTCTTGGCCGGAGCGGAAGCAAGAGACTCCCAGAAAGCTGCCGTCGCCTCAGGAGTTTGTCACCAGGCGCCGTGCGGTGTTCCTACAACGCCAGCGTAACGGGGGTGAGAGGGAGAGAGGCAGGCTGAGTGGAGTGTGTTTTCAGCGAGGTCAGCCGCTGATACCAGCCAATCAGCTCGACATATGGCAGGAGGGAGCTGCCTGCCTGCCAGCACTGCCAACTGGCCCAGTGACTCTTCCCTCAATAAAAAGGATATTGGGTTTACATCCCTGGGTGGGATGTGCCAAGTGCTGCGTTCCGTGTGTGTGTGTGTTCGTGTGTGTGAGAGAGCGAGAGAGCTGTGTGTGCGTGTGTGTGTGTGTGAGAGAGAGAGCTGTATGTGTGTTAGAGACAGAGGATGGGTGGCCTAACTATATGTTTATGTTCATAATCTGTGTGGTTGAGGGCTCAATATTTGGTGGGAGGGGTCAACAGTGATGTTGTTATGGGGCTTTGTTATTTTAAGTAGGACAAATCATTTGGTGGAATTTCTATAAAGGATCAGTTTATATCAGTAGTTCTTACCAAACTGATTCACAAACGTTTTGCAAATAATCAAAAGAAAGTGTGCCACTTCTCAAAGGCACAAGGGCCAAACACGCAACTACTTTCTTTTAAACCTAGTGTTTCCACACAAGGACTGTTCTAGAGGGATCTCTCCTTTATGTTGAAGAGAAAAACACGAGCAGGGCTTGTGAAACGGGGAAGGGCATGTCCGGCCCAGTTTCCTCTGCGTCCCCCTCCATAGGCACAGCAGAGCAGAGGTATTGCAGTGGGATTTGAACTGGCAAACCCCCTTGGGCAGGGCCAGAAGGAAGTCCACACCAATCTGGGAAGGTGCCAGACACAGCCACTAAAAGAACCGAGTCGGGAAACGCGTTGCGTTTTTGTTTGCTGCCGTGGACCACGTGCATCACAGGCCTAGTTTAGCTCCTCAGAGCTCCGGTCGTCTTTCAGGGAGCGGAGCTGATTGGCTTGCATCCAGCCACACATCCAGGTGTGACCGCGTGTTACTTAATGACATCAGATCAGTCCCGTAGAAACGAAGCGGCCTCCAACTGCCAGTTTGAGTTTAAACAGAGCATTTATTTATTTATTTAGTTCTGTTAACAAGCGTCTGTGCGCAGTGGCGCTGGGTTTAGCTGTGTGTGGGTGAGGTGCTGGGTTTAGCTGTGTGTGGCGAGGTGCTGGGTTTAGCTGTGTGCGGGCGAGGTGCTGGGTTTAGCTGCGGTGCTGGGTTTAGCTGTGTGTGGGGAGGTGCTGGGTTTAGCTGTGTGTGGGGAGGTGCTGGGTTTAGCTGTGTGTGGGGAGGTGCTGGGTTTAGCTGTGTGTGGGTGAGGTGCTGGGTTTAGCTGTGTGTGGGGAGGTGCTGGGTTTAGCTGTGTGTGGGAAGGTGCTGGGTTTAGCTGTGTGTGGGGAGGTGCTGGGTTTAGCTGTGTGTGGGGAGATGCTGGGTTTAGCTGTGTGTGTGGAGGTGCTGGGTTTAGCTGTGATGCTGGGTTTAGCTGTGGCGTTGGGTTTAGCTGTGTGTGGGGAGGTGCTGGGTTTAGCTGTGTGTGGGTGTGGTGCTAGGTTTAGCTGTGGTGCTGGGTTTAGCTGTGGTGCTGGGTTTAGCTGTGTGTGGGTGTGGTGCTGGGTTTAGCTGTGTGTGGGTGTGGTGTTGGGTTTAGCTGTGTGTGGGTAAGGGGCTGGGTTTAGCTGTGTGTGGGTGAGGTGCTGGGTTTAGCTGTGTGTGGGTGTGGTGCTGGGTTTAGCTGTGTGTGGGTGTGGTGCTGGGTTTAGCTGTGTGTGGGTGTGGTGTTGGGTTTAGCTGTGGTGCTGGGTTTAACTGTGTGCGGGCGAGGCACTGAGGCATATTATTATTATGTCTGCATATTAAATACGCCCCGAAATTCACCCTGCAAGTCATTAATAGGTGGCGCAGAGACAAGCAATTTTTAGGCCAGTATGTTCCCGTTTTTTCTTTTTTGTGATTAATATTTTATTTGCCTTAAAACAGCAATTGCTTAAAACAGCAATTTCCAGGCAGAATGTCACTGTAGTAACGTTATTATAACATCCTTCAATAACTCCTCAAAAAACTCCAAAAGATGAGCAGCCTTCCTCCCAAGACATATGCAGGGCAGCCTGTAGCGTAGTGGTTAAGGAAAATGACTGGGACACACAAGGTTTGTGGTTCGAATCCCGGTGTAGCCACAATAAGATCTGCACAGCCATTGGGCAAGGCCCTTAACCCGGAGTGTCTCCTGCTTAGTCTAATCAACTGTACGTCCCTCTGGATAAAAGCGTCTGCCAAATGCCTATAATGTATGCAGAGTCTGAAATAGAACTCGACTTCCTTAACATGACTGTGGCAGTAATGATGGAATCCAGGGGCATGTTCAATCTGGAAACGTTTGGCTGCGGTTTCCCTGTTGAACTGTCGGTTTCCTCCCAACAGTGCGCAACGTTTTACAACAGGCTTTGAGGTTCGTTTGTTCCCATTAGGTGGGAACGTAATAATGACATAGGCCTACGCTTTAAAGCCCGGAGAACGCCTTCTTAGACGCCATAGGAGCAAAACGTACAGCGTCAGTCAGTCCGCCCACGGTTCGCAAGGATGTGCAAAGTGCCACCGTTTTGGTTTAAATAGACGTTTTGTCGGGGTTGAAACGGTTTTCCCCCTCCCACACGATGTGTGGCTCTGACAGCCTGTGTGAGGGCGCACCTACCATCTGTCACACCCCTGTCATTGTGCGACTTCACCCTCACTCTCTCCAGCATGCTCGGGAGTCTTTGTTACTCCATGTACAGCCAGTCATGACAGGCGGAATCCACATGCCTGTACTCCGATTTCATTTCAGATATGTGGAAATTTACTGCACTGCGATTGAGACCTGTTTTCAGATCTATAGATAAGTTATTCAGTCATCTTCAGAAGTGAGAATTGGAGTTTGAATCAGAAATCACAAAATTATCTCTATCAAAAGCACGCACGCACGCACACACTTGACTATAAAAAAATATATATGTTTTTGCTTACAATTGTTTGCTCGCCTAGTCAGTCATGCCACAGGGGCTTGCGCCTGAAATGCTAAACGGAAATGCTTTCTGTTTTTCTTCACTAACAAAATTGGGTGATGACAGCCACCAAAATGTGTTCACACATTAAAAAAAAGAAAAAACATTAATAAAACACATCACAAGCAAAAGTTTTGACATTTGAGATTGAACCAGTGCCAGACCAAATGGAGCAATGACTTGGGCCACATATTGTGAAGTGCCGTAAGTTTAGGCAGTTTTTTTTTTAACAAGCATAAAGCACAGAACAGGGCATGTTCTGCTCCCTGCTCCGAGTGTAAATACAAGCTGAAATGGACCTGATATGATGCAGGAGTTCAACTGATCTTTCAGGGGGAGTTTTTGAAGGGCGGAGAGTCGATTTGATTGATGTTTGAATGCCGGGGAGGATCTGTAATTACAGTGTCTGACTCGTATTACTGTATTTCTGACTTGTTACTGTATTCCTGACTTGTATTACTGTATCTGTGGCTGGTATTACTGTATTTGGTGGGGCCGGCAGGGAGACGTGTGAAAGAGAGCATAGTCTGTCCCATATGGAGAGCGTTCCTGAAGCTGTGATATCCTGTGTGGAACCTGGCGTGGAGTCTTCTTCATTCTCTCAGCCTTCCCCTGGCAGATGGAGATTACTCACAAAAATACACATTCTCCCCCTCCAGTTGGTGTTCCCAGACCTTTCCCACGTCACACAGCTATATTTGTCTTTGAATCATGTATAAAACATTCAGGTCCCGGGAGCCTGCTCAGAGGGTTGGTCCTTATATGTTTTCATGATATATGAAATAATTATCATCATCTTCTTCTAGCTGGCAGCTATTAATAATAATAGTTTTGTAGCAGCAGCATCTGTGGTTGTTTTCGTAATTGTGGTACCTTTGGTGTTTTTATTGTAGTTTTGATAATGTTGTCCCTCTTCCCTGCTTGGTGCCATTCCATAGATTGCTCACTGTACTCCATTTTGTGTGTTCCCTTCTAAGAAAAGCACTCTGAGAGACAGACCTCCCGACCGAAAAACCCTCCAGCTCAGCGTAGAGTCTGACAGAACTACTGCTGTGTATTTTTTAAGAGGGGTGCGAAGCGCGACTGTTGTCATCGGCATGCTATCGTTCAGTATGCAGCGTCACCATTACGCTCTTATTGCAGCGTTATCTTCCTAATGGAGCGCATTACGGCGAGGGGGCCGCGCCCGCACGCTTTCCCGCGGCACATGCTAATGAGAGCGGGGACAGGGTTACACCGCCATTCCCGCGCGGGCGTACACCCGAGTCCAATGAACCCGCTGAAGCTGAGCTCGCTGTGGCCTTGTGTAGTGGGCGAGAGGCATTTTCTGGTATTTAAAGGTACGATAGGTCATTTTGGACAAGAGAGAAATTGCAGCAACAAACACCCTCAAAACACTTTTTACCCCCCCCCCCCCCCGACATCATTGGCTGGGGCAATTACAACCAATGTTCAACAAATGAGCTTGAATTATTGTACAGCTATACAATGTTTTGGTAGTGTCGGTCCGTCAACTGTATATTTTGGAACATTAGATTTAAGGACTATAAACAGGCAGAGGATGATTCAACATGTCAGTGAGCCTTTTTCAATGATAGGAAGGGATTTACAATGGTCTTGTAACAATGTTTAAACACAAAAATCTTTCCTATTGTACCTTTATTGCACCTGAAACCCTAAGTTTAAAAGTTTAACGCAGAGACATTGTGCCAGCTTCACTGGAGCTTCTATAGGGTCAGCAAAAGGTTTTGTGGTTTAAAGCAAGAAAAAAAAAAAAAAAAAACAATAATAAAAAAACTAACCGCAAAGCGAAACAGCGCATTTCCAGATACTATGCCTGTGAACGCATTTATTTTTGCAGTTTATTCACACTTATAAACAGAAGAATCCATTTTATGTTGGGACTGTACTTTCTCAGTTTTAAGTGGGCAGAAGCTCTTCACTCTCACAGTTAAGGACCAGAGAGGCCTGCTACACTCTGAAAATATGAACAGCGGATGCACATACCACTATTAAGTATATGTGATTTCGACTGACTAAGTACCAAGTGCAAAATCAACTGAAGTCCCATATACTTAATAATAATGTGTGCAACCACTGTCCATCATTTTATTCAGTCATCATGTTTTGAGCGTACTGTACCGGCTGTTTTTTTGCGAGCCTAATGTCAGCCAAACTGCTTACAAATTGAAATTGAATCTGCGATTATGTCCAACTGTGAAACAGATGAGAGTTTTCAGCTACCTTGTCAAGCATTATTTTTTCCATCCTCAATTTACGGAGGATGGAGTCGTAACAGATAGGGAAGGCAGACTGGCACGCTGACATTTTGTTTTCTATGCAAGCTGGCCTTGCGCCATGCGGCATTGTGTTTGACTGTGTGCCATTCTGTTTGGCATATGGAGCAGCCTATAGCCTAGCGGCTAAGGTGCTCGACTGGGACCTGGAAAGCTGATGGTTCACGCCCCAATCTGGCCACAATACGATTCGTGTTGCTGTTTGACCCTTGGGCCTCATTCTGACATTTGGTCTGAAAAACAGCTGAACCTCTTGACCATGTCTGCATGCTTTTACGCATTTAGTTGCTACCACATGATTGGCTGATGAAATATTTGCATTAACAAGCTGATGTACAGGTCTGCCTAATAAAGTGCTCACTGAGTGTACGTCCAGCAGAAAATTACATGTAATTTCATACACACATAATCATTTACTCGTACCTCTGCACGGCGTAGTGTCACTGTACAAGCTTGTACAGCTGCTACTTGAAACCAGTAGGCCTTGAGAAACTACTGTGTCTGAAATATCACACACACACACACATGAAATTAAATTATATCAAAAAACTCTTGAAAGTGAACTCTTTAAACCAAAATACACTTCAAGGCCCAGGCAGTGGGTAGAGAAATGGTATTCTTCTAGAGGCTGTACATATCGACACTTTAATTTTCCAGTGTATATTCACTGTTTCGCAATTTATATGTCCATTTTTGCATTGCATCTGTGTTTATTTCCTTGGGAGCTGTAGTGTCAGGTGGTATGTGCCATAGGAAATGGTTTCAATAAAAATGAGATTATTTTACTATTTATTTTCTTTAACAGTCCTGTTATACAAATGTGTAACCTCTGAAGACAAACAGTAACCCAGTTGTTCAAGCTACTTTGCCGGTAACATGAAGTGTTTACATTTTTTTCTTTTAACCGCAAACCTGTAAATGTCCCTGATCAGCCACCGTAAAGCTGGCAGTTGCTCATCAGGATCTACTGTGTGTCTAAAATAGTAGGGCCATTCAAAAACACTCTAACTAAAATAATAGTTCCAAAAAGTGAAAAAAGTGAACAGTCACTTTAAAAGTTGAAATCACGTTTATGTGTGTGAATGGCAGATCGGAGTTGAGAGTGTGTAAATTCCCATATTACTGTGTTTAAATAAGGGAACTCTTCGCATTGTGCTGTGGATAATGGGAATTACTGTCTTATCAGCCCCCCGTCAGGCTGGGGTTATAAGGCTTGCTGTATGTTTCACAGCTTGATGCATTTAACTGTGTGAAATTTTCTCTGCTCTATTTCTAACATGATACAGTAATTGCTTTATTATTTAATTCTAAATAATATGAGTTTATTATTGAGAATTATTGGAATTTTGCCGCATGAGAATGAGAATCATACAGTTAATGCAATCACTGTTGTGTTACTTTCTCACTTTTATGTATAAAATCTGAACGTGTTGGACATATGAAGACAGGAGAACAGGTTTCAAGGCCTTATCGAATGGTCAATTCATCGATGAGTTGAATCATTAGTGTATTTATTGGTATTTTTTTTATTAATGCATTGTTGTGAAAGGAATTGTTTTCATGGGGATAACATAAAATTTAGAACACAAACTGTCATCGGACATCTCACGCCGGCCACCGTGTCAGATATTGTTTTATGGTGTCATTAAATCAGAATGTCGTCGTAATGTCCTTTATGACTTGGTAACATGGCGCATCTGGTGACAATTAGACCTCCTGTTCAGCTGCCGCAACTGCATTGTTATGAATGAGCTTTCATGGAAAGACTAGTTTTACAGCGGTGTGTCTGAGCTGTGCATTTTAAGTGCACGTGTTTGTGAAGGTCTAAGCAATGCTTACAGTTCAGATGCTTGTGTGCGCTTCTTGCGAAGATCATAGTGTATAAAGTTTATGTGAAGGTCCTTTAAAAGCTCTGTTGAAGGACTTCCTTCAGCGAAGAGGTCTAAGGAGTCGAAGAGGCTCTGTTAGGTGTTCTCTTTTGTCCTTCGCGACAGGAGAGCAGAGCGGAAAATGTGATTACTTCACCGCCATTTTGAGCGGGCTTAATTTGACTTGATCTTGTTTGTGGCATTAATGTCGAGGCCCGGATTTGAATGAAAGCTTGTAAAGTGCTCTGTGCTCGCTGGCAACTCTCTGTAAATGTTTTTATTCATTTTTTATTCGTTTTATTCATTAGCTCGGTGAAGCCAAGGATTTTACAGGCACAACGGGGTGGGCCCTGAAGCACAGGTGGAAAGTCCAGGAGTCAGGAAGTCAAAGTCCTGCCATGTCCTTCTTCCACACGTGAACTAAGTCGGTTCATTTCACTAATTAGTTCTACCTCCTGGCTGAGGAATTGTGCTAATTAGTAATTGCTGGTGATTGGAACAAAATACTGGGGAGATTTACTTTGAACCTGGATTTTCCTCCTCTGCCCTTCAGTGTTGGAATTGTTGTGGTGAAATCACCTGTTATGGGGCGACGGACGGATGGACGGATGGAGGGAGGGAGGGATGGAGGGAGGGAGGGATGGATGGATGGATGGAGGGATGGATGGAGGGGTTGAGGGATGTGGATGTATGGAGGGAAGCATGGAGGGAGGGAGGGATGGATGGAGGGATGGAGGAATGGATGCTGTGGTGGTAACCATGGGATACAGAGGTTGCCGCTCGGTTTGAACCGCATTTGGGGCGCAGCTTTTGGTATTTCTACGGTGTAATGTAATTCGCACCCCCCAGCCTTTGTGGGGTTTATCTGTGTCCCTGTGTCGCCCGGTTCTGTTATGCAGGGTAAAGTTGAAGCCTAGTGTTGTAATGTGGCCTGCTTATGGAGTGTCCTCCATAACATGGCATAACGGAGTGACTGCAGGGTTTTACAGCTAAGTAGGGTTGCCAGGTGTCCTGTGTTAGCCACAGCGCCCCGTGTTTCAGGCCAAAAAACTGTCTCATAGCTGTCCCATTTGTCTCCTTGTCCTGAATTTAGCACTTAGGTGAATGAATTACCAAAGTTACTGGCCCAAATTCAATTTAATGCAGAGCCAGCAGTCATAAATTAGACTGCCCTCCCCCTCTCATCCACAATATTGAATCAGTTCACCTTATCAAACATTATTTGGCAAAGGGAATCTTGGCAACCCCTACAGTTGAGGCTATTAAAAAGTGCTTGGTGCGAATAATGTTTACTAAATGGGTCATCTATGCAACCTGTGAACCTTGGTCATGTCATTATTATTGGGGTTGAATGTCACAGAAATGAAAGCGCAGTGACAGATTTTCCACCATACCCTGCCAGAGAACTGCTATTGGTCATTTTCCCAAGAGAACAAAGACAGTGCTTGCTTATTGCTGTGGTGGTTGATTATATGATGGCTGCTATAGGCTAATTGTGGAGATTGAAAAACTGTGTTGAATCAAGATTGTAAATGCCTATTTCCTATGTCTGTTTTACAAATTGATTTAAATTTACCCAAGATCATTATTGTTGAGCTGCTCTTCGTTTTCCAGAAGTATTCATTATAAAAATGTTTTTATGCATTTATCAGTCATAGTCCTCCAAGTCTGAATTGCTGCTCACATAATGTACTGTACATTTAATTTCTTATGGTATTCGGTAGGCCTATTGTTATAATAACTTGGAATCTAAATCATGTAATTTTGGGATGTACTGTAGATGGAACTCAGGCATGGGCTTTTTTATAATGGCTCCACTGTGGTACTCACACCAAACCGGCATTGCTCAGTTGTGGTTTCCCCACCTGCTAGCTCATTTCCTACACTGCTTTAGTACAGCATGTAGTAGTAAATACTATCCACATTGAATAATAGTAAGAGACCTTCCTCAAGCTCTGCAACCTGTAGTTTCAGTAAACTGAACAGGATGTTGCATAGAAAATTGGGCATTGGTTAATTTTCTAATCTAGTGATTATCATTAATACCCACTGATAATTATATCTCTATAATTATTATTGTGTCTGTATAATGCATTCATATATTTGTAATGTTCCATTCATACTATTATAAGGATGAAGGGCCGCATATTAAAAGCCTGGAAATGGGCGTAATTCTCCTTTAACTGTCTATGGTGGACCCTGAAGAGTTGTCGCTTCCTGGTGTGAGGGAACAGCACATGATTGGGTGCTGGTTGCTGCTTGAGACGGCGGTGTGTTTGTTTGTTTGAAACGTGGTGGGTTTTATGAAGCAGCGCTCTGATTGGCCGCTGGTTGCCGCGTGAGACAGCGGTGTGTTTGTTAGTTTGAAACGCGGTGGGTTTTATGAAGCGCCGCTCTGATTGGCCGCTGGTTGCCGTGTGAGACGGCAGTGTGTTTGATCGTTTGAAACGCGGCGGGTTTTATGAGGCAGCGCTCTGATTGGCCGCTGGTTGCCGCGTGAGACGCCGGTGTGTTTGTTCGTTTGAAACGCAGCGGGTTTTATGAAGTGGCGCTCTGATTAATGCACCGCTGTCTTGCGCCGGAGCTCGCCGGAGTCAGATGTGTTATCTTTACTGCTTATTGTGGCATTAATCACGCACAACAACTGCTATATTATGATTATAATGTGCAAACTGTTGGGTAATGGCTTCCGCTTTATTTGGGTAATTAATTTGCCGGGTGCACTGTGGGACTGACGCTGTTCCGCTTCTGCCGCTGCCGCTCGTCAAAAGAGTTTTATCTCCTCTCTCTTCCCTCCCTCTGTACGCCGCCGATGCGTCAGAGCGCGCTTGGGCGGAGCGTGTGCTAAATCACGCAACCCGCGGCCCGCTGTAGCCGCTAACAGCAAACACGCTACAGCTAATCTCTCTGTTTACCCGGACAAAACATCCTGCTCTTCAGCCAAATTGATTCCTCTCCCCCGGTGTCTCCGAGACATCGGCTCGTCAAAACAAAGCAGTACGAGTACCGCAGGTAAAAATAAAAAAGGGTAAAAAAATGAGCAGGTTAAAACGACGATACGACGAGATCGAAGCTCCTTCTTTCTGCCAAACAGTTATGTGTGTGTTCCATGAGAAAAAAAGCATTTCCGTGAGCAACCGCCTTCGGGAGTTGCGCCCAAACCAAATGCTTTTTTTCTTCCCTCCCCCTCTCCACACCTCACTCAAGAAGTGTCTGTTCGTTTCTACCTCCCCCTTCTTTTGGTCTCCGGCATCCGTGTCTGCCCCCGGGATGCCTGTCACAAACTGCAGTCCAACGTTGTGACAATGCTTTCTTTTATCCCTTTCCTCCCCTTTATGCCTCCTATGACCGTTTTTTCTTCCTTTCTTTTTTTGTTCCTTTCTTTCCCTCAAGGTCTGGCGCACCTGATGCTAAACAGCCAAGGTATGGGTCCATTATTTCAACACCACACCCCCCTCGTCCAAACCTCCACCCTCCTCCTCTTCCTCCCCCGTTTTCTCCACACACTGCTCCACGTTCCCGGTCCTCCTCCACCCCTACGATGAGCTTCTGATAGCTCCTCCCCGTTCCCTCTCTGCATCGAGTCCACCATTCATTCTCCGCCCTTTTTGATTTGACTTCCACTGGGGTATTCCTGCATTTTTTTGCTTCCCGCCCATACCGCCGTGCTTTGTGTCCCTCCTCACTGTCCGTCCCACCCTTGTCGTGTCCTCCGGCCCAGCTCCTGGACCGCCTCCTCCTCCTCCTCCAAGCTTCGCCCCTTCCCGTGCTGAAGGTACGCTTTTCCACTCTCCCTATGTGCTTCCATGTGATCCTCCTGACGTGATGTCATCACCCTGCGGTGATGTCATCAACCTGCGACCACGTCAGGAAAAACAAAACGTTGTTTAAAACGGTGTGTAGAATGCACAGAGTCTCCTCATCACTACTCTGGTGCCATTCTCATTGTTTGGCCTTCCGCCTCCCAGGCGGAAGATAGAAACTGCCGCGAGACGATGTTCAGAATCTAAAGGTGACCGCAAACTCTGCAGAAGTGCGGTTGGACTTGCGGTGGGGTGGGCCGGGGGGGCGAGGGAGGGTGAGATGTGTGTCGCCGTGCATCTTAATTGCTCAGAGGGCATCAGTTCAGTCAACCCGCTTCGTTAGAGCTCGGCAGAATATGCAAACCAGTATGCAAACATGCGACTAAATATGCACGACTGAACAGGATGCCGGCTTCACAAAGAAAAATATCGGGAGTGCACAGAGCCAACCTCTACTAGACCGCCACCAGAATTTCCCTGAAACTTGAACCAGTGGTATACAAACGATCCTGATGGACTACACGGCTCTGCTAGCTAAAAAATACTTTATATTAGATCATTGTGGAGATAAAAATGTTTTTATTCATAAAAAAACACTTTTTATCGCCAAAAAAACACAAACCTGGAAATGTACTTTTATTTTTTTTAATGTGGAAATGTTTGTATTCATGATTTTGTTTGCAGATTCTGTTTTATTTGCCATACCACAAAGCCTGCATTGAAACCGGGCGAGTTGGCTTGTCTACTGATTTCACCGACCTATCAATAAACAGCGACAGCAAGGAAGCTAGATAGGTAGCCGTTTCCAGCTCAGTATTTTTGGTTGTAGATTAATTTGCTTTGGCATAAGCTTTAAATTACATTAATTACATGCTGCTCAGATGATTCACAAGATGGACATTGAAAACAAATTGCAGTGGACCATTAGGTAGAAAGTGAGACTTGCACAAACAGCCACTAGATTTTCTGTGTTTACCAAGAACAAGACTGTGATTAAGCTTCCTTAGCCTTGAATTCAGTATGCTCATCAGCTCATTGGTCTTGTCTTCCGTTGTTCACGATTACAGTGTGCGTAATACACAGCCTAAAGGATGTAAGGTTATGTTTTACTTAAACCTAACCAAGGTTTGCATGAGACTAAGACTGTGTCACTGTGTCACCAAAATAGTTCAATTGTTAAATTTGCTTTTCTTAAAAGTACCGTCCTGTAGGTTTTCACTCCAACCCAAGCAAAGCACACTTCATTAAACAGCTAGAGCAAGGCTTGCCCAACCCTGTTCCTGGAGATCTACCATCCTGTAGGTTTTCTCTCCAACCCTGACAAAGCACATCAGATTCAACTGATTCTGCTCGTCTAAAAATAAAAAATGCTCTCATTGTAGTGATAGATATTACCTGCATCTATATTGAAGGTTACAGCTGATTTAACCCTTGGGATCTTACGATGTGGTCAAATCACAAGGTAGCATGAGACTGCGAAAACTTTTCATCTATTCAGTGCAGTGCATTACATTGAAAACTAAGTACACTGGCAGCTGAAATGTGAATATTTGGACCCAACGGGAGAGTTATCACGGACGCAGTGTTCTGCTGACTGCACAGCACTACTTTATTCCGGGGCGGTGAAGGGAGCGTACCGCGGTCCGTGCTGCGTCCAGGGTTTTCTTCCACAAAGTCCAACCCTCGAAGGAGAATAGTGCGGAGGAAGTGTGTTCTGGGTCGACTATTCGCTCTGCAGCCTGGTGTGGAGGCCGCCTTTACAGAAGCTCACAGAATCCTGATCGGCTGCAGTTAGGCCCGATTAACGATGAGAGTTGGTTTCCAGTGCTTGGGGTATGAGACCCTGCCTCACAGAACATAAACATAATGCTTAATGTAAAAATGCACCACGCTTAATGGCATTTATATAGCGCCTTTATCCAAAGTGCTGTACAATTGATGCTTCTCATTCACCCATTCATACACACACACACTCACGGCACCACCCACAGCTCATCAGGAGCATTTGGGGGTTCGGTGTCTTGCTCAGGGACACTTCGACACACCCAGGGCAGGATCAAACCGCCCTCCGACTGCCAGACAACTGCTCTTACCGCCTGAGCCAATGTTGCCCTATTGTAGACATTATAAATCAAATCAATTTTATATATATACAAAATATAGTCACAACGATTCTTTACAGTAGTAATAGAAATAAAATAACAAAAAACAGAACAAAAAATGGAAAGCACAAGAGGTGAAAAAAACTTGTTGTGGGGAGAAAAACCTTCAAACGGTGGTGAGAAAAACAACCTCCCTGACGGGAAGAAATCTCTGCCTAGTGTTACAGGTTATAGTCTCAGGTTTGCCTTGTCAGTATACCACCCTTCTCCAATGTGGGCTTAATGGCAAACTGGTCCTACATTAGTTGTACACTGAGACATTTTATGAGTATGGGTGCTGATTATGAAGCTGAATATGGCCTGATATTACTTGGCAACTGCTACAGACCAACTGTCAACTGTCAGAGCAACTGTCAACATATTTACTCTTCGTGTACAGTGTGTGCTCAGTGTATCGACCAGGAAAGCTGTCTTATTAATAATTATATTTTGTGTTCAGTAACTGCTATTTAATGTCATGGTGCATCATCCTGTTGTAGGTTTAATTACACATGTGCAATGGCAGACGGCCTCTTTAAACCCCCGAGGGGGGTCAAAGACATAACCGCTTTTTCTCGAGAGAAAAATCATAAACAGTCGGATGCAATGCGACTTTATGAGTGAAAGTTGAGGGAAAATGTCAGCTAATTGAATGCTGGCTGTAGTCCAGACGGTGAAACGCTTGAACTAAGGCTGCCCCTCATCGCCCCCCATTACAGGGTCTGTCTGGGGCTGGACGTTAGCCTGCCGCTAGTTCCTGCTGAACGAGCCTTGGCCCCCTGCCCGCACAGGTCCGCGAACTCAACCCACACACGCGCTGTGGCGCGTCTGACCTTTACGTGACCGGGGGGGGGGGGGGGGGGGGGGTCACACAAACACGTTCGCGGCGCGCACACACACTTAATTACGCACGCGGAGGGGCGGGGGCGGGCTGGGAGACGGGTGACCTTTCCGTCGCCAGCGCGGGAGCGTGTGTTCGGCTCTACCAGCCGCTGCCCAGCGCTCATTAATGCTCCTCAGCACATTCTACTGCAGACACCCCTACCCGCGTAATTGGGCCCTGAGCATTCCTGTGATTGAGTCTGAAATAAACCCATCTACCTTAAATTTAACTTACCGGAACACCAAAAAATAAAATGTACACTGGTGCACCAAAACTGTCTACTGGGGTAGTGCATTCTGAGTAGTCAAATTGCACAAACGTTTACCTGGGTGCGTCCAATCTGTACACTGGGGTACTGCATTCTGGGTAATCAAATTGCATTAAAATGTACATGGGTGAACCCATATGGTTAATTTGGTGCTGAAAAGTCTTGCGCTGGAATTTGTCACTCTCTCACAAAATAGTTGAAAAGATGCTAAATACACGCAAATATTTTACTTTAGGCAACAAATGACCATTGTGTTCCCTTTTAATGTTCACTTTGTGAGGGTTACATTGGTGTTAATGGCAGGCACGATTAGGTTTTTAACCCGTTCAGTCACAAGAGTGCCATATGGCTCTCGGCCTTATATCTTTTCTACATCAAATCAAAGCCCGATTAAAACCATACTAACCCTACACACTTTCTCAACTTTCTCAATTTTCTCAACCAAGGCCAGAAAAAGTGGAGCGGAGCCAGTTCATATTGGGCTTGGGACTGAAGGGGTTAACTGTGTACAGCGGTATGCAGCAATCCAGTTTTACCAAATAACTAGGAAACTAGCAATTTATCCAGCTATAAACATAATTGGCAAGAGTAGCAATATTGATCTTTAGGCGAATATCTTCTGTTAACTCTTTCAGAAAATATGATTTATATGACCATGGTGCAGAGCACTGTAGGCAAATTACAGGACATAAAACAATGTCCACTTTCCCCAAGACGACAACCGGGAACAACCAGTGGAGATTGGTATTGATTGGAGATTTGTATGGAACTGGGCTTCCATGAGTCTAATTTAAGTGCAAATAGGAGTTTGCACTGTGCTACTCTGTAAAGCGTTTTTGTGACAGTCTTCTGTGAAAAGCAGAAATGTATTAAAATTGAATTGAGTTAGATTCGCAGCACATGTAAGAGTGTACAGCCTATAATAAAAAAATGTTTGCTGTCTATTGTAACAGCCTGTAGATAAAAGTAGCTATTTAGGCTTAAAGATGAGCTGAAATCAAAATTGATTTGAATTTTACATTATGTAATCATGTAAGTGGCCATGTATGTCGATCAAATGTCTGCCAATTCTCAGTTGCCCTCCGATCAATATCCTTTTCACCCAGCGGTGTGCATCCTCATTCGACGCCCCCCTCCTCATTTGACGTCAGTTAAATCGACTCTCTGCCTTTCAAAAATTCCCTCCGAAAGATCCGTGTCACTCATGTATAAGTCATATCATGGACGCTAGTGCTGCTCTAACTTCCGCTTCAGCTTTTCAGCAGCCAGTGCTTGGTGGGCATCCTGTTGTCATGACCCTTGTCAATAGTTACCGTGATTTTAATTCCAAACAAAAATATTATCCTTCAGTACACTCATTTGCAGAATATGACAACTCAGAATGCTAAAAATACACAGTGTCGTTATACAGTACACTGAATAGTGCAAACTAAACAAGTTTATACCCATAAATAAATGATAAAAACAACAAATGATTCACATTAGTTCTTCATGAAATTATTGTCTTATGAAAATGTTTGTGTCGTCAGTATCGCCAAAACCTTACATTGCACTGTTTAAGCGTTACGAATGCTAAACCCTATATTTGACTAAAGACTTAAAATATGTTATGAAAATGACCGCAGAGGTCATTCTGTTTGGTGTGGAAAGAACCCCCTTGTGACTAATGACTAAAACATAGCATGTTAAGAAAAACCCAGGCCGTAGCCTCATACGTTGGCCGATATTAATCATCTCAACGGATACAGCTGCTGCTGAACTTCAGAAGACCATCTAAAACAGTGCTACGAACAACTAATTAAACCATGTACCTCTCCTACAGGCAGCTCAATGAGCTGATTAATGAACACTGCTGCCGTGGTAACAAATGTCACTGGAATTTAAACCGCCAGCTAATTAGCGAAACTATACAAACCGAAACTGCGCTCGTCAAAAACACATAATATCACAGCTACCTGCTAAACAACAGTGCGGATCAAAGTATCACGAAGCACGCAATAATCACAATAGTTTTTTGCACTCATTACACTTGCTAATGAGGCATGATAGTTAGTCTTACACAAACACCAGCAGCTCACTTAACACCTGACAAAACTCCCCACAAGTATCTGTCACAGCTTCAATTTCTAATTTTATACTAATAAACACCTCTTAATTTGTCCCTAATGAAATTATTATATAAATAACTGTGTGTCAATGCGTATTGCCAACAAGGTGCTGACATTAGAACGTGCTCAGGGAGACCTGGACAGTATTGCTTAAAATGAGTTTGATTTGTTAATGGTCTATATTGTCATATACTTGATAATTTCTCCAGGCACTGGTAATGGCACTTACGTATTATGGATTGTTTTTGATGTGGCCAAGAGTTAGAAACAAGTCCCTTACATAAAAATAACAGCCAAATCCCAACATGTGAGTAGACATGTGAACTGTAAAAATAATCCCACTTATAAAATGAGATCACGAGAAGCTAACCTACGCTCTCAGTTATGAATCATTTGAAGCCCAGTTTACGAAAAGAAAATTAATTGTAACATGATTTTTGTGCCCATTTTATGAGATTAAAGTCACAGTCCGTGATCAGATGCTGGCAATCCAATCAAGAAACATCAAGCACAACGTGAGGTAATACAGGATGAAAATGCAGTGCATCTGTTAGAAACATCCGTTTGGATCCTTCAGGCCTGGTTGCTGTTAAGTGAAAGAAATGGCCATTTATTTGTGGTTCAAAATCGAGCAGATAACACCAACACTGTTCTTCAGTCCTGTTGACTCGGTGACTGTAGTTCCCTCTATATAGGAATCCAGTAACATGATTAGGGTCTAATACGTCTGTGTGGGAACCCAGTAAAATGAGTAGGGTCTAAGGCATCTGTGTGGGAACCCTGTAAAATGAATAGGGTCTAAGGCATCTACGTGGGAACCCAGTAACATGATTAGGGTCCAATACGTCTGTGTGGGAACCCAGTAACATGATTAGGTTCCAAGACTACTATGTGGGAACCCAGTCGAATTAATAGGGTCAGGACTTCTATGTGGGACCCAGTAAAATTAATATTGTCTAAGGCATCTATGTGGGAACCCAGTAAAATGAATAATTTCAGGTCCAAGACTCGTTTTGCTAATGGGGACTGGTGAGTCTGTTAAATGAAGCAAGCTGTTAACTCTGACATTATTCAAGTACTGAGGATCTGGAGAATACCATGCTGAAAACTGGAAATACTTCAAAAAAGAAGAAAATAATTGTGTTCTCTCCTGTTAATGGGCACGAGCATGCTGTATACAGCATGAACAAGGCAACAATAATATCTGTGTTTAATGATGAAACACGACGCAAGGAAATACCATAAAGCAAGAAAGACAGCTGCGCTTACTCACCTGAAAATAAACCATTCCGGCTCGTGAATTCATTAGCACATGTAAATTAGCCCAAGCCAGTTGGATTGTTGGTGCAGGCTTTTACTGCACATCTATTTGTTTTTGGGGTTCAGATGGGGAGAACTGTTTACCCCTCAAGCGACCAACATATTTTGTCTTGACAAACCACGTACCCCAATTTTAAACGAAAAAGAAGCCCCAAGAAGCCCCAATCAATTCAAAAGTTTTTTTTTTTATTAAAATAAAATAAATATGTAAAAGAGGTTTCAATTTCAGAACAAAAACAAAAGTATATATCTGTATTCTTGCAGCACATTTAGTAATCACTAATGTCACTCACATTGGCTTTACATAGGGGAATATGGGGAATAGTAAGCTATAACACATGTAACCCCTCTGAGGTCAAAATTGTTTTGAATGTGATATGACACTGTTCTCTATTCTCTGATATTCATATGTGAACTCATTCAGGGATGTCAGTGATCCTAAGCTTTGTATTTTATGCTGCTAAACAATTCAAGACATTTACATTTTGGAAAGATTACATATATTACCATTTAGATATCAATAAAGTTTCTGTCTGGGGTCAGAAATTGAGGGTTGAGAGAGCTGACACATGTTTAATTAGCTTAATTAGCCTACGCAGGCCCAATTAAGAGAGAGACAGCGTGAGCACAGTGGCAACAGCAGGTTCATCCCGCTTAGGACAGAAAAGAACCAAAGATGATAAAAGGAAAAAGGAAAAGCAAAACAAATGAAATAAATTAAAAGATAGGAACACAAGCCTCAGGGAAAGCTAAAGTTTAGGGCAATTTCCATTCGCATCTGTTTCTCAGAAGGTCAGGCAACACGATCTCATCAACACTGAGCTGCGCCATTGTTCAAATATATTACCTGTTAGATATCAATAAAAGTATACTGTGTCTGGGGTCAGACATGACCACTTGACTGGGGTCAAGTCGCTGGTTTGGATTCAATCAACTTTTCTCCTTACCTTGGGCACTAAAGTCTATGAAAACTAAAATGCGTTTGCAAATAAAATGAACAAATGTTTATATGCATCTGAAATGCAGAAGAAGGACATCTGTTGGTGTGAATAAAGAACGTGGTTTTTTGTTAATATAGATCGCGGTTGGTGGTAATAAAGACCGTGGTTTGTGTGGAGAGGAGACGGTCTGCATTTCACACCAGAGGCGGGTTTCTCCCAGCCGTAGACTCGGTTTACAAGCGTAAACGATCGCTGGCCTCAGTTCCTCCTCAGCTCAGGGTCTTTGTAAATCGTGTTAAAACCTTTTTTTATTTTTTTCCCCAAAGCTCTCCATGGTGTTAGCGGTCACGCGGTGTCGTCGGCGGCGACGGGACCGTATAAACGCGAGCGCGGTATCCCGGCAACACCGCCGCGGTCACGCCCGCCCGGCTTCCCGCACCGACCCTGAGATGCCATCGGAGTTAATCGCTTCGGCTCCGGGAATAAATTGGCCCGGCATTCAGGGGCAGATGCGCCGGCCGCTTAATGTTTTCCGCTCTCCCCGGCAGAGGACAGAAAGGCTCTGGCAGTGCGTGTTTGTGAGGAGCAGACGCCAGGCGCTGCACTCCTTTGATTTAAGGGTGTCAGTGAAAGGACAGCTCTCTCGCTAATCTTTGGATAAGGTGCTTAGACCTGTCGTCGCCGGTCTCTGCGGTAGAACATTCTGACTTTTGTACTTCGGTGTCTGTAATAACATAGTTTGAGCAGTGAATGTGAGGACTGCTGTCCTCCGCACCCACGGGATTCACTTTTACTTTGCAGTCTCACTGTTACATGTAGGCGGTAGATTAGCACAGTTGGCAAGATTTGTATACAGCCTGTGGCCTAGTGGTTAGGGTACATGACTGGGCCCTGGAACACTCTGGTGTAGCCCGGTGTTGGGCCCTTGAGCAAGGCCCTTAACCCCACATTGCTCCTGGGAGGATTGGCCCCTGCTTAGTCTACTGTCAAAAGTCACTTTGGATAAAAGCATCAGCTAAATAACTGTAATGTAATATACGGCTTATTGCCTGCACGTCACATATTTCCCAAGGTTCACTTTGGTTTCACAGTGCACCATAGCTGAAATGAACTAAAAAAACAAAAAAAACAAAAAAACCTTGATTACATTTAGGATTCAACACTGTCCATGTCCAAATAGATTTTACATTTCAGGTGTGAACTGGGTTGGAAAAGATTTGGAGACATGTACACACCGAGCTACCAGTTCACACAGCTGTAACTGTGTCAGTTCCTGTGAAGTATGAACTGGGCTGCAGATGAAATGGTTTTATCGGGGCCTCTGCCGGCTCACAGCGGACACAGAAGTTGTCGCCGTTGCAGTTTTCAGGCCGTACGGGTCTGGACTTTGTGTGAACTGAATTTTCTAAATTGCAAGAGGAACGCAAGAAGTGCTCGGCTGGCCTGTGAGACGTCAACACCGCTCCGTGTGGGGGTGACAGGCAGCGGACAGGATCCCAACAGCCCTACGGGATACTCGCATAAATACCAAACCCCCACCGGAGTGTGCCGGAATGTGTGCGGGGTAGATACGGCCCCAGAGAAGCACAAACCACCGCAAGCCCTGCTCCAAATGACCCCCGTACCTCCCTTCCCCCAGCAGGGATGGATGAGGAATCAGAATACAAAAAAAATACGAGTCCCCATCATATGCAATCCACACTCCCACACTAGATCCATATCAAACAAAGGTCTGCTTTACTGGCTTTGACACTTCTTTGGTCCTCATGTTCAGAGACAAACAACAGACCCCAAATGCAGATGCTACTCTTAGAATAAACTCTAGATCTATTTCTGGCTCTTTTATTCATTGACCAATTATCCGTGCATATGCAATCCAAACTCACATACCAGATGCTTATCAAACGAGACCACGGCCATCGCACGGAATCACGATACTCACTCCTGCATGGTGATGGGGGAGTCTTTCAGCTGCAAACTGGACAGATTCCCTGTGGATAACCTGCTCCAGGAGACCTGCTGGAGCTGGATTTACTGTAGCCAGGGCTGGCTGCATGCAAACATTTGCCTTTAACTCCGCTTTATTGACCCGGAGTATTGAGCAGTTCAAAGTCTCTTCCTGACTGGGCTTTAAATCTGTCCGGAGAAGGGGGAGGGAAAGGTGTCGTATATTTCTGTACGTCCGCCGGCCTGGCGCGGTTTATATAATTTAATCGTTGACTACTACGGAAATAAATAAATAAATGCATGAAATAATGACTTGTGAATTTAAAGGCCGTTTTAATGTCAAATGATATCCGCGTGAGAATGATTCCATGATTATATTTATATTTATAGTATAATCAATGAGTCACACTTTCCAATTATAATACAACTGGAGGCAGACGGTTCGCTCTATAACTGTGCGTGGGGTATGTCTAAAATCAGTTCGCTCTGGAAGGCCGCTATACTGAAACATAAAACCATCATTTCTTGCACTCAATCAAACATGTGGTTTAATGCATTTATCGACACATCAACAGATGCAGTATAAATGATGTGCTATAATCATTTACTAGCTTTGATTCTGCAACACATTTCGTTTTTTGTCATGTGTGTGAGAATCAAAGGAAATCATGCACTTAAATATAATTGAAACACATTTATCACTCAGCACTCTTGGCTTTTACTATAGCATTAAACAACACCTTTCCTCACACAGTGGCGTCATGTGATGGCTTGTATCCATTAACAGCACAACAGTTATTTCCAAATGGGATACTTCTTGTTTTAGAGTAATAGGTTAATTTGAATAATTGTGACCTGTTGATGAAATACAAGGATTGCCTACCTGCATATTGATACATTTAATAATTGTCATAATTGTTAATTGCACAGATGGCAAAAGTTCATTTTTTGCTGGAAGTTTTCCTTTTTAAATCACAGCTTCAAAATCTGCCCCAAACTCTTGAGCCCCCCCCCCAACCCCAGAGCTGGGTCTGAATTTCCGATATACAGCTATATTAAAATAATGTGTCAAAACCCATTAACAGAAGTAAATGGTTGAAGTAATAATAATTCTAGAAGCACTACGTCTAGCTACAACCACACCAACAATAATACGACATCACAAAGAACTATTACAATGACAGCGAAAATAACAGTTCTGTCAGCACTTAAGAGGTAGCTGCTTAACGGTTAATCCACATCCTATGTGTATTTATTTTCCTTTTTCCAGTACCTCAACACACTCTGGAAATGGTACACATGATGATTGAACACAACCCTTTCATCAAGATGCTAATCTCCGGCTTTAATACTCAAGGGCTCCCCTTTTTTTATTTTTATTTTTTTATTAAATCTAAGCACTTAATTAGTTAAACAAACCAATTAAGCAAAAGCTGCATTATCAATGCTTCCAGGTCTAGAGCCTTTGATTGTAGATTATGTGAAACAGGGCTGTGGACTGGCAGAGTAATCGCAAGCTCTGCAATTAACTTCAAATAAAGATACGCAGATAATAATAGATGCTGTGGCTAGTTTATCCTTAAATAATAATAATATTATTCATTCAATTCAATGCAACGTTATTTTAATCTATGCATTGACATCAGGATATTACTCTATCTTATGTTTGCTTGAAACACACCGTGCATTAATATGCATAGGAGAGAACAAACTAAGGGTAGTGCCCCCTTTAGAAGATCCGCAAACTGTTAACCGATACAGGCTAAATATATGAGACTTGATCTGAATTTTTCCCAAATTATTCCAATATGTCATCATCCCTTCCATTAAACGAGAATCAGCCTTAGTCTTTAAGGTGTGAGATCACAAATATGTGATTAGACTGCTCATAACAAATAATTCTAATGCTGAAGCAATGATCACTACTGGTCATTTAAGGCAATGGAGTTCTGGAACACTAACGTCAAATTTTCATAGGTCCAGCCTGCAGTCTAGTGACTAAGGTACATTAGGTAGACTGGGGCCTGGAAGGTTGGTGGTTCAAGCCCCAGTGTAACCACAATAAGATCAGTGCTGACCCTGGTACCTGTATTCTTCATGGCAGGTAGAGCTACTGAGCGTTTACTGAATCTGAAGTGGGTAAATAAACATGAGCAGTTTAATGAAAATGAACAGCTTGTTAAAATTTGAGATTAGCAGTTGCATCTGGACCGAAGACGAGCATATACAAGGGTCCATTAGACTGGGTTTGAGAACCTCTACTCCAAGCGCATGTAGTGTTACATGAATGTATTTATTAAGTGTCATACAACATAAGCACTAATGGATAATAAGGAGTGATAAGGAGTATGTGTTTTTGAAGCCTTAATGAAGCGGAACATGTTCACAACAAAGCCTTTCTGGAACATCCATCTTTCTTGAGGAAGAGACCGCAGATGTCGGTTGGAGGAACGAGCTGAACACTTCATATCCTGTGTAATCGGTGAATGAAAACTAACAGAACATTTCCATCTGATTCATGTAAGGCCATGGGGCAGCCAGTAGCCTTGTGGCTTAATTGTTTGACTGGGGCCTGCAAGGTTGGTGGTTCAAGCCCCTGTGTAGCCACAGAGCAAAGCAGCCCTTGAGCAAGGCCATTAACCCTACATTGCCCTTGGGTGGATTGGCCCCAGCTTAGTCTCCAAGTCAAAGTGTCAGCTAAATAACTGTGATGCAATTTAATGTAAGGCATAATGTACAGCAAGGGAGTTGATTGTTTCATAATAAAAAGCCCAGAGAGAGAGAGAGAGAGAGAGAGAGAGAGAGAGAGAGAGATGCTGTCAGGAAGAGGGGAGGGGGCTTCGATTGACACACAGAGAGAGGGAGAGAAGGAGGGAGAAAATGCATTGTAGTACTGCAGGCAGTGAGACCTGCTGTCAGGATGAGGGTAGAGTGCTTATTTATTCTGTTTTGGAAGCTGGCCCTCAGGAGAGACATTCATTAAGTGAAGCTCGCGAGGCGTCAACGCGGCGGTGTGGCGGCTCGGGACGCTACCTTCCTACCCGCCTCTTTCTGCCAGAGATCTGAGGGATTGGGACGGATGGTGGCGGCCATCTTAGGCCTTCTCTGAGGGCATCACGCTCATTCTTTCAACAACAACCGTTGGGTTCAGAGGAAACTAATTTAATATTTTTAGGGTTTTATTTTGTGATTTCAATATTGGAGTCTAGATGAAGCCCTTCAGCAAGTGACAGGGGTGACCGGTAGCGTAGTGGTTAAGGTACATGACTGGGACCTGCAAGGTCAGTGGTTCGATCCCCGGTGTAGCCACAATACAATCCGCATAACTGTTGGGCCCTTGAGCAAGGCCCTTAACCGTGCATTGCTCCAGGGGGGGATTGCTTGGTCTAATCAACTGTATTTCGCTGTATGCGATAAGAGCATCTGCCAAATGCCATTAATGTAATGTAATGGGAGACAGTGTCTACTTTAAGTGTACAGTAGACATGAACTTTTCAACTCATTATGAACGAAGGCACCCTATAGCAAACCCATAGAAAGGCCTAGGAATCACAACGTATGTAACGTGCAGGTCGCATCCGTCTGTTAAGGCAGATATTGGCTGCATCGCCCGTAAGGGGTTAACACAATTAAGAAAAAATAGATAATTTCAGTAAGGATCGCCCAACTGCTTGTTTTGCGCCTTTTGTTATGTTGAACATGGAGAAATGACCTTTGCATATGCACATGAAAGACAGTTAGTATTAATAATTATTGAATTATTGCTATAAATTCAAATAAAAACTTGACAAAGCAAGTGTAGTTTTATTTGGTAAGTGCGTTGCAGTCATAAAGCAGTATCAAAGGCCATAAATGTAATTAACATCGACTCTTCAGTCCAGCAGTGGGGGTTCCTCTGGTCATCCCTGTGCAGAAATGAACACTAATGTTATCATGTTATCACTTTAACTTTACACAGCAAAGGTCTTTGAAAGATTATGGCTATGGAATATGAAAATATACAGAAATAAACTAGCGATTTACTCTTAATGAGAGGGGCAATCTGAAAAGTTTTTTCTGTCAACTTTAAATCAGCCAGTAAGAGAGATTTAAACCAAAGAATACTCTCGCTTATTATTTAACACAGTGATCCTCACTCCTGGTCCTGGAAAGCTGCAGGGTGTGCTGGCTTTGGTGTTGCAGTAAGAAGGTGTTTGGTTCAAATCCCGACCCGGGCCTTTCTGTGTGGAGTTTGGATGCTCTCCCCGTGTGGGTTTCCTCCAGGTACTCTGGTTTCCTCCACCATACAAAGACAAACAGATTAGGCTACTTGGGGGGACATTAGCAGGGCATTGCTGCAACAGGACATGCGTGCTCAGTCAACATAACCCGGTATGAAGGTGAAATGAAAGCAGTTAACTCACCTCACCCGGTTTCTCGGGTTTGAATCAGTTGCTGGTATTACGGCAAAAAACAAAAGCCAGCACACCCTGAGGCTCTCCAGGACCAGGAGTGAAGACCACTGATGTAACATTTTATCGGTATTGAGAAGCAGGTGTCAAAATAACCCTACTGTAGTTGACCTGGTATGAGAAAAGTGCCTGTCTGATTCCTACTCACTGCAGAGGGCAATACCGTTATTACACTATGACACAGGGAAGCACAGCTACTTATCGTCGTAAGGTAAATTATTCATGAACTCCTGCATTTCTCAGCAATAACTGCTTTCTGCGGGGGTGCACTGGAATGCAGAGCACTTAGACCAGCTTTCAGAGCTTAAACAAAATGTCTCTCCCTATCAGCCCGTCAAACACAAAAGTGCGTGATGATGAGAGAACTTGTGTGGCTAAGGCCATCCGTAGATGTGGATATGACAACATGACTTTAACAAAACCCGTCTTCATAAATACTGTATAAGTATCGCCCGATATTGAGAATCGACACCAATGCTTTTTAAAAAATGGACAATGTGCAGATATATTGTAAATAAAATATAGTACATTATTGCCACTAGCTCTCTGAGCTGTGAAATGTAAATAGCCACTCGCTAAAGCTACATAAAATACTTATCATGCATTTCTGCATCTAACAATATCAAAACCTATATCCAAGAGATTCTGTGTGAAAGACATACGTAAACTGCAAGTGCTTTAACTATATTTCTGATCAACAAAAGTCAATGTCACCATTGACAAACTGATGTTTAAGAGAAAAAAAAGATTTAACAGGAAAGTGACTATTAATGAATAATTACATGAATTATATTCAAGTCTACAATACTCCCAGCCTTGATAATAGCTCAAAGACAAAGCACATTTACCTCCGTATACTGTACAGAAAAGAAGGAATTGTTCTGCTTCAAGCAAACCACTAAATCCATTCGACGGGATGCTTGCATTCCAGGCTGGCTAGGCTGAAAGTAACCCGTTAAACAGCTCATTGGAGACGTGCAGACAGAGGAATTTGAAAGAAACTGTAATGCGGTTGTTTGGGGAGACATAATGGAGTGAAAAATAAACGTACTGTATTTCTTTGAATGATATTCAAGGAAGAGTAAAATGCTGCCAGCTGAAAAGGTTGAAATCTGCATCCAGCAAACCATTTACTTACATTGGCTGAAAGATTTCAAAGCAGTGAAATTACAAACGTCATGCATTGCTATGCGATGCTTATTCCGCTCTGCCTGTTCATGTATTTAATTAGACATTTTAATTACAGTTGGGGGAATTTTGCACTGTGGCAAACTCCAGCTCATGCCTGCCTCTTTGCCTTGCATTGCATCTCAAAAATGGGCAGCCTGTAGCCTAGTGGCTCAGGTGCCTGTAACCTTGTGGCTAAGGTACATGACTGGATCTTAGAAGGTTGATGATTCAAGCCCCAGTGTAGCTGTAATAAGATCTGCACAGCTGTTGGGCCCTTGAGCAAGGCCCATAACCCCACAAGGGGAGATCGTCTTGTCCCTGCTTAGTCTAATCAACTGTAATCAATTGCTTTGGATAAAGGTGTCAACTAAATAACTGTGATGTAATGTGTGCACCCAGCACAGAAAAAAGGGCCATAACAGTAAAAACCGCACGCTCAACTTGGGACTGATCTTAGATATGAAACATTATTTATTATTGCATTATAAAAAGAATGGACACAGTTGTTCACAGTCGAGGAGTATGCCGTTTCAAACACAGTTTCCCCTTGATGGCAATGTCTTTCCGCCCGTACTTAGCCACTGCTCCACATGAAGCACCCTCCGCCAGTCTTCATCACTCAAACGAGCACACAGAGATGCCATTTGCTTAATTAACTCCAGAACCACACCTGTGTGAAAGCACCTGCTTTCATAGTCTTCATATATCCCTCATTTATTCGAGCGTTTCCTTTAGCATGGCAGCTACCTGTCCCATGCATCTGTTAAAACGACTCCTAAAATATGTCTGCATAAAAAGCCACCGATATCAGAATGACCTCTAAGCCTCGCCCAGTATGTTTCACAAAAGATATATGCAGGCACTGTTCTGAATCAGTACTACCCATGTGTTCCAATATTCTTTAATGTGATTCATGGGCTTATCGGGTTTTATCGAGGCTGCTAACAGTTGTTGAAATGTGGTGCTAGCAGGCACGCTTATGCAGTGCTAATTTGAAATAACTAATCTTAGCGTCTTCATTAAGAAGTGGGAGAAAAATTTGCGGGAGTGCCTTTATTTTAATATCGTACTGCATTACAGGGGGAAAACGGAGAATCTGTCTTGCAAAAAATATTTTAATTAATCCAGTGTTTATAAAAGGTGGATAAAGTAAATTATTCATACTGTTCATTCTGTGAATCACAGTATAAGATTAGTTTAAGCCTAAACAATTTAAATACAGCATTACACATTTTTTAAATATGGCAGGTGTGAGTACATGGCTTAATTCAATTCCAGTGTTTTCTGGGATAAGATATGTTGACCCATCCGCTCTTGGCATAAGTAAGGAATGAGTCTTCTCCTTATAAACTAGACCTGACACCCACACACTTTCTTCATCTACGAAAAGCACCAAGCAGACCTCATGGAATAAAAATACTCAGTTGTGCTGTCACATAATCATGTTGCTCATATGTCTTACCTGATGAGGAATATTTATCAGGGCCAATTATTTGAATGTATATTTGGTGCCATATGTTGTTTATCTGACAGCATGAATATTGCTTTGACAATCTGTTCCTTTATGGGGGAAAAATATAAAGTGGAATATCCAAACAATTAAAGAAACATAAATCCTTCAGTTTAAACAAACATGCATAACTAACACAAGGTCAATAACTTTCAAATAGTGTAATATGTTACATTATACATCTTAAATGGCAATTAAAAACTGTTACCTTTGAACTGGGAAACCTGTGCGTTATCCCCTGTAGGTTGTGCATACAGGTGTCTGCGAATGTTGCTTTGCAAGAATAAACACATGGAAATGAGCCGTTCATTTATGATGTGACACAAGCAAGCGAAGCCTTCTACTTAGCTCATACACAAAAGCACTAAGGCAAAACGGCTTTTGCTGAAGGTAGGTTAGCGAACATTAGCGCTTCTGAATGATACTAGCTAGTCTGGCTGAATTTCTGTCTATGTATTGTATTGCTAAATAAAGTGCTAAAGCAACCACTTGCATATAATTCCCCAAATACTTTTGGATGGCAGAGGCAACATTTAAACTCACATACACACACCATAACAGCCCATTGAAATTTTACAAGCAAGATACCTGATTACTGTGCTGGGAGAACTGCACAATACTTCTGCCTCAAATATTTAAAAAATACAGGTCTCTGGCTTCCTTGACTGTAATTGGCACATCTTTGGTCCTCATGTTCACAAATGCCAATTACCGCCAATCGAAAGCCTATAATCAAGACTAGACACAGATTGTATTATTACTTGTGGTCCCCTTAAATGGAGGGACAGTGGGATGGGGATGTAATTCCTACTCTGATTACCTAACATGGTGACAGTCTGCATCTTATCCTCATCATTCATTGGTTCATATCAAATCCAATGCGTCTAAGTACGGCCAAAAGAACAGACATTTTACCACTGTCCAAATACTTACGGACTGCAATTGTGCGGTGAGTGTGGCTTACTCTCACTAACTCACATACTCGCTCTCTCACACATCCACATACTCTCTGTCACACAAACACACACACACACACACACACACACACTCTTTCACCCACACACTCACACACACACACGCACTCTCTCTCTCTCTCTCACACACACACACACAGACAGCAGTTACTATGCTGACCTCCGCCTCTTTTGATTCAGCACACAGGATGCGCTCGTGTTGAATCCGGCCGGGGTGAACCAGTGCCCTTTGCAGCAATGAAAGACTCCCCCCGGAGAAACACAGCCAGCCTGACCCCACCAAAAGGCCCCCGCTCGTCCAGCCAGGCTGGCCAATTTACATTCTCCAGTGGGAGGATTTAACTGAAGCAGACTGACTGTAAACAAATCAGCTCCGTTTCATATGCATTCATTAGGAATTGATGGCAAAGGGAAATTGAGTGTGCCGTTTTTTTACCACGTAGCATATGCTTTTATTTTTTATAACGCTTCCAGCCGCACATCTTTTCCCGTGCCAGAATTTTCAGCGCCCTGCGTTTGAATAACATCTGCCGGCAGCCAACGGGGATGTTGTTTTTGCTGGTGTTGATTCATTGGATGAGCGAAGGCCGCCATCAGCGGGACACGTAATGGAGGATAAATGAAAATAATAACAAAAGCATCGGTGCCGTCCGCCAACCCGGTTCAGAGCCAAACCGCCGCTGCCAAACACGAGCGCGCGGCTAAACCAACACGACGGGCTGGAGACCGCGCCGAAAGACCCCCAACCGCACCGCTTTTCTCCGCCGTCGCTCTCCGCCGGACCTCTTATCCGCCTTCGCCATCGGCGGCAGTCCGCCGTTTTTTGGCAGTGGTGGGCGGTGAGCTGGGGGGGTTTGGGGGGGGCGTGTATTAATTGCTCTGGGAGCTCGTAGCATTAGCTTTCTGCCTGGAAATTGGACGCGGGTCAGGTTTTCGAAGGCTGTAATTAAGGTCGCGCCGGGCGTGCGAGGGAGCTGGAAGTGTGGGCACGGCGGAGAGCGAGAGGGAGAGAGAGAGCACCACCGGGCTAGCGGGTGGTCGGTGGTGGCTGCTTCTTATCATTGCTGCCATAGGCCCTTAATTACCAGGGCTGGAGTACAGCGGTCACATATTAAAATAATTACAGCCAGCGACGCGGGCTTGTGCAGCTCCTGCTGTGGGGGGAGACATAATGCAGCCTGAGGGAGGAGGAACGGACCAGATTACGGAAAGTTTGATGATACCTCAGAGGGACTGAACCCAGCTGAATGACACCACTACGTGTATTAATTCACTTGTAGTAATAATAATTTGTTACTTGGCTGATGTTTTTAACCAAAGTGACTTACAGTTGATTAGACTACAGAAAGCAGGGGACAATCCTCCGTGGAGCAATGTGGGGTTAAGGGCCTTGCTCAAGGGCCCAACAGCTGTGCAGATTTACATTTTACATTCACATTTGAGTCATTTGGCAGACGCTTTTAATCCTAACCGATTTACAAGTGCATAGGTTCTAACACAGGTTAAAGCGTCAAATCCATAGCTTGTAAAATAATAATGAAGATCTTATTGTGGCTACACTGGGGCTTGAACCACCAATCTTCTGGGTCCCAGTCAAGTGCCTTAGCCACTAGGCTACAGGCAGGCTGGTAATAATATTTAGTAACTGTTAAAACAAAAATAATAAATAAACAACAGTAACATGGGAATTTTTGTATTGAGGACAAAACATTGTACACCTAGATCTAATCTGAGATCTAAACATAGATCTAATCGTCAGCTGTCACTATCATAGGCTGCACATTCATACGCGAGAAGGATTACTTTGGCTGAATACTTTGAAATTAGCACGTCACACTCTGCTCTTTTTGGATGAAATTGTTGATGCAGGTTTACCATGCGCTTCAATTGATGATAAAAAAAGCTGAGGATAATCCTTACCATCACAAACACATTATCCGTGGATCAACACTGTTTAACCCGGAGTGACTGCAGCAGATGATTCTAAATGACAGAATGTGAGAAAGATATCTCTGTGCGCCGCTATGGGATATAATTACGGACAACAGTTTATCCAGGGAAAGCAACCGGAAATGATTTCAACTTGAATCACCATCTGAATACCTGGGGCACAGTAGGCAGGGGTGGAAAATCCAGGTTCAGTAAAATGTAAAAAGTCCTCCCCAGTACTTGGTTCCAATTGCTAATTAGCATCATTATTCAGCCAGGAGGTAGAACTAATGAGTGAAATCAGCTGATAGAGTTCATGGGTGGACTTTCACAAGATTGCTGCAATCAATAATGACCCTCATACTGTATAAACCAGTGGTCTCCAACCCTGGTCCTAGAAAGCTACAGGGTCTGCCGGTTTTTGTTGTTACTCTGCACTTAATGAATCAATTCAAGCATTTGATTACACGGTTACCTCACCTCACCTAGATACCTGGGTCTCAACAGGGTGCTGATTTTAAGGTGAAAACAAAAACCAGCAGACCCAGAATCTGTCCAGGACCTGGGTTGGAGACCACTGGTATAATCAATTAGTGGACCAAGAACACAGGTGAGGGAAGGACTGTGACAAACTGTGCTGGAATATCAAGAACAATGAAGTCCGCTTTCAACCGTACACTCCCTGCGCATATTACATTATTACATTTTATTTAGCAGTCACTTTTATCCAAAGCGATGTACAAAAGTGTATATCAAGGTCATACAACAACCAAACACATCAGATAAGGTACAATACATATATTATTGGTTGTAAGGCCATGAACATATGTCCAGTACACAAGGTAGATAGGCCAAGTCTGTAACAACCATGCCAAGACGACTACAACTTTAGGAACTACAGCTCTGAGACAAATATAAAGATTAGATTGCCTAGATTAAGGTATAAAATACAAGGATCTAAAGACGGAGAACAGGTGACAACAGATTAGGGGTCTCCCATGAAGGAGTTAAGGTAGTGTGAAGAGATTGGTCTTCAGATTGTGGCGGAAAAGCAGTTCTCATGGGGATGGGGAGGTAATTCCACCACTGGGGAGCTAGGTTTGAGAAGCTCTGCAGTCGGGACAAGCGAGGGCCATTCACCCGGCTGGCAGGATGAGCAAGCCGGCCTGTGGAGTGGAGAGGTCGAGCTGGTGTGTAGGGCTGAATTATGTCCTGTAGTTACATAGTTGGGCTGTCTTGTTGGCTGCAGCATAGGCCAGAGTCAGTACCATCAATGGTGTAGTAGGGAGGCTCTGGGATGGATGAAGAGCAGCTCCGTCTTGTTGAGGTTGAGCCTCGGGTGTTGCCTGGCCATCCCTGATGAGATGTCGAACTCAGGCAGGCAGATATTTTAGAATTGACCTGTGTGGCAGAGGGTGGGAAAAACAGGAAACGTTGAGTATCATCAGCCTAACAGTGATATGAAAAGCCATGCGATGCAATTACGGAGCCAAGCGATTTTGTGTAAAGGGAAAACAGCAGAGGCCCCAGTACAGATCCCCTCCAGGACCTATCTGCTAGATGGGATGCAAACCAAGAGAGGGCAGTCCCAGAAATGCCCATCTCAGCCAGGGAGGAAATCAGGAGTTGGTGGTTGACCGTGTGAAATGCCGCAGACAGGTTGAGGAGGATCAGGACAGAGGAGAGGGATGAGGCTCTTGCAGTGGCAAGCACCTCCATCACAGCAAGGATAGCAGTCTCCGTCGAGTGCCCGGATCAGAAGCGGGATTGGTGAGAGTCGAGCAGATTGTGCTGTTTGTGAAAAGAATAGAGTTGGTTAAGTACAGCTCGTTCCAGAGGAAGGGAAGTAGTCATACTGGTCGATAGTTCCAAACATCATAAGGACATGAGGACGGTTTCTTAAGGAGTGGGGTAACAAGCTGGTTTAAACTCAGGGGGAACATTACCACTGGCAAGGGAGCCGGTAATAATACAGTACAGATAAAGAAGGAGCTCATCGGATATGGACTGGAGAACAGCTGATGGGATAGGGTCAAGTGGACAGGTGATTGTGCGATGGAGTCTGTTTATTTTGCGGTTTGATTCATCCACACACATAAAAAAAACAAAAAAAACACTAGACCAGCATTTAGAGCCATTAAGGAAAACATCAGTTGTGGCTAAAAACACAACAGGGTCACTCCTCTATCAGTAGAAAACAGAATCGTGTTGGCAGACAGATGTTAGCAGAGATTTCAATGATGATTCTAAACAATGTGCGTTTGTAAATGGGCAGGTAAGAAATGACAGAAGCGTGTGCTACTTACTCAGAAGATTAAGGAGTCGGTCATGTGCACTGAGAGGGAGTCAGTGCTCACAGATGAGTCCTCAGCTTGAGCAGGGGATTGTGTTTTGTGTTTATTATACACTTGATGCTAAGTGACCATTTTGAAGCCCACCTTTCTGTTGGGACAATGCTTGAAAACCTTGACTAATTCTCAATCTTTTAGGAATTCCAAATGTCACTCGGGAGTGTCAATGTGTCACACACACACACACACACACACACACACACACACACACGTGATCTAAGCTGATTTTTGAACACAGAATGATCGTGGGTGCCAGAACGGTGGTTCCAGCAGCTCAGAAACTGTAGCCCTCCTGGGATTTTTACACATTACGGTTTGTAGAGTTTATCGAGAATGCTGTGATAAACAAAAGACATCCTGAGAGCGGCAGTTTCGTTGCCAAAAACAACTTGTTAATGGGAGGCGTCAGAGGAGAATGGACACACTTGTCCAAGCTAACAGAAAGGCTACAAATGCTCAAATAGCAGCTGTTTACAACAGTGGTGTGCAGAACACACACACACACACACACACACACACAAAGACACACTGTGGCATTTACCATAGTACCCTGCTGATACTATGGTGGGAGATGCAGATAGTTTCGTTGTATTTTTGCATAATTATATACATGCTGTGGGATACATGTCAATCATCACACTCTACACGGGGTTGTTACTGTTCCTTTCTTCAAAACATGACATATCGAGTGCCATTTTACCCATTTCTGTTTACAATGACCAGTCTTTTTCTGAAACGGCAAGTGACATTTGGAGTTCTTTGAAACAGATTGCAGTGCATTCCATTTACCAAACAAGAGGCGCCTTATTCTTTTAAATTATTGTAGAGCTTTTTAAATGGTATTTTCTTTTCAAAATGCCAATGGAGCAGCTCTTCTTTTCAGGGTTTTATTTATTTCATCTTCAGCTGTTACCAGACATTTTAAGCTGTCAGAATCAACATTCAGTGCAGCACTTCAGATGTAGGAAATGTTCCATTTCGCTAAACCACTCTGCTTGCATCCATCAGTGCTGCTAAAGACATGATTTTAATCGAAAGCTGTATGTTAGGTACACCACGGCCAGGCACTGTGAATAGTTCAAAAAACAATCTTTATTTATCTTTGCAGTATTAATTCCGGATTCCCATTAAGAGCCACCAAAAATGAAATATAAGAAAGCATATTAAGCAGGCTTTGCAAAAAGCTGTGCTCCTGTGATTAAAATAAAATGGAGTGGGATAAAAAACTATAATGTTTAATGGCTGTGAAGACAATATAATTTATCTTTCTGCTGTAAAGAAGCCAGGCTGGAATTGTGCTCTGTCTATCATTAGAAACACATAAAAAACATGGAATTCATTCGAACCCATTGATGTAATTTGGGAAAATGTGGAGAATGCTATTTTTGGGATTCCTTGTTGTTATAATTAGCTTTAAAATTATAACAACAGTGTTTAAGTCTCCCATTTTCAATAAATGGTAGGTATATGTTAAATGTAATGTATGTCAAGGCACCTGGCCTGTTCTGTACATTCACACTACATAATGAAAGATCTGATTAGTTGAGCTAAAGACCAAGCGCACAGCGGTGGGCAATTTGGGCCGTTTCTGGATTTCAAACTTTTGCTCTTAATTATTTAAATGTCCCAATCATTTACTAATGGACATTTTGGCCACACTTATTTATAAGTTGTTGAAAGACAGCTGATTACTGTTCCAGTGTGTCAACATGAACCATCCTATTGTGGCCTAATCCAGGGGTGTCAAACCCTGGAGGGCCACAGTGTCTGCTGGTTTTTGGTGTGCATCAGCATGAGAGATACATTTCAAAGTCTTTCATTGGCTAAAGAGTCCACACACCTTGCTGATTGAAAGGAAACCACAAACACCAGCAGACACTGCGGCCCTCCAGGACTGGAGTTTGACACCCCTGGCCTAATCTATGCAGCATAAGTGTACCCAGGTATTTAGTCAGAATAGAATTCACCGTACATAGCCGTACGTACTACAGCTAAACCATTCAATGGTTTGTTTCTTTATCATTGATTTACTGTATTTGGTTGTCACACAGAAACAGTGTACGTATCAGTGATCATCATTCCTGGCCCTGGAGAGCCGCAGGGTGTGCTGATTTTTGCTTTTGCCTTAATAACAGCAACTAATTCAGACCCAGGGTCAGGTGAATTAAATGTGAAATCGACTGCTGTAACTGATCAATTAAATGCCGGGTAACAACAAAAGCCAGCACACCCTGCAGCTCTCCAGGACCAGGAATGAGGATCACTGACATACATTATATTGACGTTAAACACACAAGACTCATAACTTGGGCGAGGGATATGACCCTGGTATCCAAATCCGGCACTGATTTTATTTTATCTTCACACCTGACTCCCAGGTAAAGGGAGGTGGAAAACTCAGCCGTCGAGGACCATGATTTCAGGAACAGGGGCTTAGTCCTTTCACATCATACTACCCCCAGGTGTAAAATCCAGCTTTGTTACCAGCTGTTTCAAAACACAGTTTGATGTTGAGTATGGAGCCGGTCCGAACGGGTCAACCAGCAACCAGCTGTTTCAAAACATAGCTTGTGCTGATTTTTTCAGCAGGGCCTTAAAGCAGATACTTTCCATTTAAATGTCCTGGCGAAAAAAGCCCCATCAAGTGTAACCCCCTTAAAATATCACCCTCCCTCCTAACCACAACAACCCACAGCAGTATAATCAGTCCCGTATCGATCGCAGGCAAATTATTCCCTGAGCAGAAGCCCTTAAACATGGGAACGTAAGGGGTTCAAACATATCACGTTTTATGGCGTGCATGCTATTAAACTAATCAGCTGCCGTTGGGTGTTAATAGAAAATCTATTGTACTTATCTGCATGCGTGTAACAGACATGGGCCCTTGGCCACAGCCAGTTGCAAAGCCAATATGGCAAATAACGCAACATAATCAGGTTAATCGCAAGCACCATAAACACTAAGGCTTTTTAGTGCCGAGCTGATAACTGATAACAGACTACGCATCTCTCACTCACTCAGCCTGCCTTAAATATACATACTTACCGTATGCAATGCTACTGATGGTGACTTTACAAGGTTATTTCGTTCTTTGTTTTGACATTAATCCAGATGAATTCAGAAGGCTACCGGGGACATAACTGCAATACATGAGCATAAAACAAACAGGCAGCTAAACATATTTAGGAAAGCATACGGCGTAAAATATTTCAGGGCAATTGTGGTAGACATTGATCCATTTGAGCAGATACATTTAAGTAAATTCAGGATTCACATGAAGTGGAGACATGGCTAAGATCACAGGATATACACTTTCGAATAGAGCACCCCTATGTCTGTTTTTCTAAATTAAATATTAAATGAATCGGACGTAACCGGTCTCATCGCCCTACGCGGCTGGGGAACTAAATCGTTCAAAAAAAAAAAAAAAAACCGACACAGTGCTGTGGCTATCGAATCATCCGTCTACGCCGTAAATGCTGCATATAATCTGTCTATCGTGCTGGAAGAGCCCGGTAAGCAGAACTAATTTTGACGGGGGAGAGAACAGTACCGCAGTCATTGCTCCCTCTGTGTGAACCTGGGCATGCGAAGTCAATGAGGCGGGCGGAACAGCGCAGTTTGTTTGAGGAAACGGCGCCTCACCGGGAAGGTTGCCTCGGCAACCTGCGCAGCTGCACAGCTAATGACTGCTGCGCTAAATGTCAGCGGAGACATGAAATTAGACACAGCGTGAATATTCCTTCTTTTTCTGTTTCTTTCACCGGGGTTCGTAGCACGGCGAAGCGGTGAAGCAGCTCTGCGCACTCTAGCGAGTGGGCATGTGGATAATTAAGTAATTTCAATACACTGGGGCTGCTATGCTTTTGATGCTGCTTAGAGATTGAAGCAATTTGCGTTTCGTTTCATGTTTTTAGCGTGAGGGTCTAGGCAAAAACGCATGACTTACAACAATAATTGCCTTGTAGTGAACAAAAAAATAAAAGTCATCAATCTTTTTTTTCTATCTAAATGTTTTGCGAATAACATTAGCACAGTTCTGCGTACCTTTAAATACAATGTATGTGGAAAACATGCAATACTTATTAACAATCAGAATATCATTGCATAATAAATATTATGTCAATGTGGTTTAACTACAGAATCTATAAATGATATTAAAAATCTAATGGTTATATTTCCTAATTACTCAAAAATATGGTGCTGTGGCGACGTGAAAGTCTGAAGCTTTCTGTGGTAAGGAGAGAACAGCAATACAGTTTGAACCACTGACCCGCTGGGAGGTACAACACCTGTGTCTGAGCTACTATACAATTGTGGTGCGCTAATGCATTCCATTGTGTCAGTGAAAGTGTCGCTGTGCGCTGCACCCACGCAGCTGGCTGAGCTGAACCGCGCGGCTCTCCCGCCATTCCGCCCCCGAACGCCCGCGGGGTCCAACGGCGTATAGAAACGCATAATTGTAAAAAGGGTTAAGACGTTCCTCTCCGGAGACGGCTAACGCTGATGAGGAATTCAATCAAGGGCTCAACCAATCCCAATTAATTAGCATCTCAGGGAGGAGGAAAATTAATAAACCAGCTACTGCTGACTGTGGCTAAGGTGCTTGATTGTGACCTGGAAGGTTGGTGGTTCAATCCCCAGTGCAGCTGTTGGGTTAGGTTTAGGGTTAGCAAGGCCCTTAACCCCACGTTGCTCCAGGGGGATTGGTCCCTGCTTAGTCTAATCAACTGTGAGTCACTTTACAAGACAATATTGACCAAATTATAGCAGTGCCCAAACATGCCCAAACACATTAATTATACATTGTATTTAAAATATATGTTTTTGCTCTAATTTAGTGGAGATTATTTTATCTGCAGTGTAATTATGTCTTGGTGAACTCATTTATGTCACCAAATATTATGACATATAAATCCACACAAGCTATTTTTAAAATTTTGTCATTCTGGTAAGATTAAATGTTTGCTTAGGAGTATCAGAAGGGTTAGTTACAGTATGTTTGTTTTGACTTTAATGCAATATGTATGCTGCTCTGTAAACCGATTCATTTAAAAATCTAAAACAGCTCTTGAAATGAACATGATGATACTATATTTGCAAAATTACCCGTTTAAAGAAAATATTGTATTACCTTAAACTGTTGTTAATTTGTCTGTTTTCATATCACCTGGAAAATCTGCCAAAAGTGACATTAACACCAACACTAGGCAAAACATGAATTCTAATTTCTCATGGCTGCAACAAGCTGCAGTATTACTGGTAATATAGTCAGTTTAGTATAGATTGTGAATGACTGTAAATGTCACAGTCTTGCTTCTGCTTATTTATTTTGTGTGTGCTTTAGCAGGAGTAAATCCTCCTGCCAGCCAAACAATCTTTGTTTTTCTCAAGGCAATTTGAACATTTAGCACTCCGCCATGTAGCGCGGCAATTACAACGTGACAGCTAATATTGCGCCCCAGTCTTCAATATCACTTTCAGTAGACAGAAATGGCCCTCTCCCCTTTCTCTCATGACTGCAAAATTGAAGTATGCTTGTGCAGACAGGAAAAAAAAGAAAGAAAAAAGGCTAATAAAATCAATAATAATATACCTCGCAGCTTCTCGGCCTGATAAAAGGAGAGTTTATTCATGTCACGGGCTGTCTGTGTCGCGTTTGGAAGTGAGACTCCTCTCCTTCCCCGGGCTGGTCTGGTGTGTCTCCCTCCCTCGCAGACCAGGCTGATAAATAATGGAGGCCTTCTGAGAAATGATGATCCCTCCTGAAGACCTGGAATTCCACAAATGACAAGCGTGGTGCGAGATGACGCATATTTGATTTAAGCTACATTCATCCGAGGAGGATACAAGCTGAGGCTTTGATCGGTATTTCGCGGTGATGATCAAGTTGGGGATGTAATTCATCTGCAGTTAGGGCGTGTGGGGGGTGGGTGGAGGATTATGCTTCCAGATTGTGATTGTGATTGTGATTGCGAGTCAATGCGGGTTAACTACAGAACCCCTAACGCACAATATGCCAGGACATTTGTTTAGCTGCTCAGCTGAAAGACACCGTCTCCTACAGCACAGTGTCCCTGCGTTGCTATTTTGCGCAGTGGAACACAAACAGCCTGGTGGTGTAGCCTCTCCTGCAGGCTCTGTCACAAGGCGGATCGCAGATAACGAGGGCGTCCGCAGACTCGGCTGTGATCGGACCGATTAGCGGTGTCAGAGTTTTCCTCCGTGGCGCGCCCATCTTTTCCTGACATAATTCGTCTTTCGATGGCAGATCGTTGTAAAAGTCTCATTCAGTCAGAACAGAGAGGGATGCAGAGCCAGAGATTGGCTATAAAATGATAGCTGCTGCCACAGTGAGATGGATTTGAGTGAAATCACCCCACAACATGCATAGTGTAGTCAGTAAAATGCATACGTAGTAGGTCATGAACCTACCTTTTTTCACATTGAATGTACATCCATATGAACAACAAAAACAACAGAAACACACATACTGCGCTCACACACGCACACACAAACACGAGAAAACAGGAGATTTTTCAGGTTGAGTTCTGTTAGTAGAACGAGGGGGCAAAAATGGAAATCCGCATTAAGGTGTTTTTTTCTCACACAGAGAGTGGTCACGGTGTAAAATAGCCTGTCAGGTCTTGCTGTGGAGGAAGAAACTTCAGGCTTCATGTGGTGCTAGATGCTATCTCGTGTGTGGGTAAACTAAGCACGGTGTACACTTTAATGGTGGGGAAATGGCCTGTTATGTTATGTTAAATTACGCTTGTTATATTATCAGCTTACAGACTAGAGAAGAGAATATGTAGTTTTGGGTCGGTAACTTAAAAAGCTCATGGACAGAACATTGCTGAACACCATAAAGTACTTCAGCTTTTCGGGTATGTATTTGTTATTAATCTTTTTTATAATCTACTTAGTACTTTACCTAAAAGCCATGACATCCAAATAACAGGTCCGAAGGCTGTCTTGCTAACTAGATGAGTTTTTCTTCCCCAGGGTCAGCATAAGATACATGCTTCCACTGCTATGCCACAGATGAGTAGTTCTTCTGAGGTCATAGCTAGCAAGCTGACAGGATATATTGTAGCTGACTTTTCTGCGCTCTATTTGCATGTTTCTTTCTTTTGAGGGGCTAATATGCAATTGTGGGTTCACCTGGCACTTTTGTTCTGGACATGTGTCCCATAAATCCTTTAGAAAAACAACTGTAACAATGGGGAAAAGGGCAACAGCTATCCTACTGCCTAAGTTGAACCAAAGGACTTCTGAGAAGTCTTTGAGGCACTAATGTTGTCTTTTCTGCTGTATCCCAGTATTTTCCCATTTGACATTGATATATTTATCGGCATATATAATATTCATTTTAACATTTATTTTTCTGATATTCTGATATCTAATCTAACATTTATAATTTTTTCCTGATGTATGAGATATCCAATTTGACATTGATATATATTTTTCTGATCTGGTGGTGCTTCCAAACTCATATTGAATATTGAACATTTTTCTGATATGATATATTCCATTTCACATTCATTCCCCCCCCCCCCCCTCATTTGTGACATTTCTTTCGGAATGTGGTATATCCGAATAGACATTGATATATACACTCAGAGAGCGCTTTATTGGGTGTTTATTAGACTTATTTTTTAGACTTATTAAGTCTTCTGCTGCTGTAGCCTATCCGCTTAGAGGTTTGACACATTGTGTGTTCAGAGACGCTCTTCTGCATACCACTGTTGTAATGTGTGGTTGTTTGCTTTACTGTCACCTTCCCGTCAGCTTTGACCAGTCATAAAATGTATGGTTTTCCACTGACCTCTCTCATTAACAACGCGGTTCTGCCCGCAGAACTGCTGCTCGCTGTTTTTCACACCATTCTCTCAATCTCTAGAGACTGTTGAGAGAGAGATATAGAGAGAAAAATTGAGAGGGGGGTCCTGCTTCACATTTTTGGAAACGTATGCAAACATTTCTTCCACATGCCTGTGTGTGTGAGAGAGAGAGAGAGAGATAGAGGGATAGAGATAAAGGGGAGACAGAGAGAAGGGGGGAGAGATAGAGAGGGGGGGTGATGAATATGAAAACTAATTCAGAGCGTACATGACCCTCGTGAAATAAATGAGGCAGGCAGTTCGTACAGTTTGTGTCTCTGTAATTAATATATATTTAAGTCGAGCTCCATCTTTTCCTGCACATAATTCCTCAGGAAGGAGCACTCCAATGATGATTCCTGTTTCTGGAGTTTGTGTAACGTTACTGACCACTGCCTGCTGCTTCTGTTCAATGCAGTGGGTTTGGGCTGTAATCCATCTCCAGGTTAAATTGAAGTGTGCCGGATTTATTTTACTTTATTATTTCATTGGTGTAGCATTAAGTGATTTTTTAAGTTTTTAGATACAGTTGCTTTGTGTGGTAGATGTGGTTCAGGTCTCTTTATTGAATTGCTTTGAAAAAATTGTCCTTCAGTCCCCACTTGGTGTGTATGAATTGATAGCCCCCTCTGGGTAGCATCGCTGTGTTCACCTGTATGAGTGTGTGTGTGTGTGTTTTGGTTGCACTGAGCTGGGCTCCTGTTGTATTTGTCAGTGTGTTTACCTGGCAGCTATCGGGAGTGTTTGTGGAACAGCTGGTCGCGGTGATAGAAAGGCCTTCACACAGATACGGAGTGGGTAGACTGTCGCTTCCGGGCGAAACAGACCCGGTTCAGCGTCCTATTCCAGCCTCAGCCGGAGCGTGAATCACTGCGTATTCCCCGCCACATGGCCGCATTGTGGGGCCTCTCCGTGTAGGTGGGAGAGTATAGTGAACATGTGTGATGCCGTGAGCCTTTGACCTGAAGGTTTCAGGCTCAGGGGGAATACAGCTATTGCTCGCTTGAGCACGGTAGCTGTAAATGGTAAATGGTTTAGCACCTTTATCCAAAGCGCTGTACAATTCACCCATTCACACTCACCACACCAACATTCACACACCAACGCCAATTGGCCGCCATTCAAGGCACCAACCAGCTCATCAGGAGCATTTGGGGGTTAGGTGTCTTGCTCAGGGACCCTTCGACACCCCCAGGGCGGGATCGAACCCGCAACCCTCCGACTGCCAGACGACTGCTTACCGCCTGAGCTAATGTCGCTCCCGTAAACTGCCAACTGTAAAAGAACAACCTGTGATACCAGCCGTATTACTGTGTAGAATATGAGATGTATGGTTTCCCTTCAAAGCAAATACATGGTAAAAACGAATTTGATGACTACTGTCCTCAGAGGACTTCACAGACAGATCTATACAGGCTGCACTGACTTTGTATCCGAGTGATGGCAATAGCGAAATGCGGAGGGCAAAAGTAACTGCTCAAGAACTGAAGTGCCCCGCCTCATCTGTGAAACATGGTGGTGGGGGTGTGATGGTTTAAACGTATAGCTGCCACAGGTGCTGGCTCTCTCGCCTTTATTGATAATGTAACTGCTAATAGCAGCAGCTAGCAGTGTACAGAAGCATCTTATCTGCTCACGTTCAACCACTTGCCTCCAAGCTTATTGGACGGTGCTCCATCCGACAGCAGGGCAATGATCCTAAACATACACCACGTTCTTTCTTCTTAATGCTGTTATTTTGGTAAGCCTATTGTTTGGTCAGTGTCTCTGTTTTTCTTCTTTTTTCTTTTTTTCAGCCTCATAAGGGCTTATTTGACTTTCATTGGCACAAATCTGGTTCTCATATTAACAAACACTAATAACAGACTCCAAAGATAATCCAAACCCGAGACTCAAGATTCTGAAATGCTTTCTTATACCTGCACCCAAATAACGATTGAACACCCTTGACTAATCACACAGCCGTGTAGCCACTTGTCTCAGATATTATGACACTCTGAAATGGGTTTACTATCTATAAAAAGCACTGTAATTTATACGTGTTGAAGCCAAAATATATATTGAAAAAAGATTAAATTCTGCACTTTAAGCACATGTGAATCGTTTCATTGGCAATCTAAAATTGTGGAGAACAGAGCCAAATCATATACCGTGTATTAGAATTCATGCCATTATTAAACTGAGGCTAGATAATTGTAGTGAGGATTATATATAAGCACATAATTATACTGTACCTCTATCTTATGGTCCTGTATTAGCACACACTCCTTAAGCCTCTTACAAATATGCTTTGGATGATCCACCACAGGGGCTCAGCCATTGTAAAGGCTCTGACGTTGATTGAAGAATTTCTCCGGGAGAAGGGGGAGCGCTGTCTTCCTCGGGTTGAGCCTGCGGTGTTCAGTGAACATCCCGAGCGCGAAGACAGCTAGCCGTACAGAAACACAAACCTCGCCTAAAAAATTAATCTGACTGCAACAGGCCATGAGCTGAACTGGATCATGTCATTTAGTGTAATTCTTTATTTATACATACAGCACGTTTAAAAACCGTGGTTACAAAGTGCTTCAAAATTGAATGCCTGTAGCGTAGTGGATAAGGTACATGACTGGGACCCGCAAGGTCGGTGGTTCGATCCCCGGTGTAGCCACAATAAGATCCGCACAGCCGTTGGGCCCTTGATCAAGGCCCTTAACCCTGCATTGCTCCAGGGGAGGATTGTCTCCTGCTTAGACTAATCAACTGTAAATTGCTCTGGATAAAAGCATCAGCCAAATGACATGTAATCTGTCAACACAGTTTTCTCACCTGGATTTCAGTCATCCATTAGCGTGAGGTCAGTAGAGCATTATTTCATTGCGTGTTATGCAGTTGCCATCTCCAGTCATCCATGTTGATAAGTCATTTATCACTTTACCTTGATTCACAGCAGTGTTCCCACACTCTTACATGCTGCAGTCATTGTGCTTTTGCGCCACATATGTGGTTGACGCATATTTTCATAGTGTTGAGCTGTGTTGTCTTCTTCTAATTTGTGGGAAGTAGCTTCACCCCGTTAAAAGTGTTGTTACCTGCATACATATTGTTCATTAAGGCTGTTCGTAATAAGGAAATGGCTTGCTGATGGGTTGGCTAATAGAACAATGAAATACATTTGAACAGATACATGGAATTTCAATTAAAATGTAAGGTTTGAACTTGAATTGTAGTAAGGCCAATGTTTCAAGAGTACATTGCTTGGTGTCATGAACTTGTCTTGCTTTCTGTGCAATATTTAGAAAGGTTTTCTCACCTGTGTTGCAGAATTAACTAGTTCAGATCAGTTCTTGTCAAATCCTGGAATCGGTTTGTGAAGTGTTCACTCACCCGGGGTCAGAAACTCTATAACAGCCTCAAGGATTCTGTGCTTTGGTTGACAGAAACAAGTTTATTTTGGATTGGTGCTTTGGGGTTGTAATATGTTGTGAGTTTCTCTGCAACTTCTCTGAATGTCTTGACACATTGGCTGTTCATTTTCTCTGACTGTGCTGGGTGTTTGCTGGGCCTGTGTTGGTTATTGACTTTTTAGTTGTATCAGAATACGTGAAACACAAAATACGATTCAACAATGAAAAAACTATTAGCCAACACAGGCTCAGCAAACGCCCTGCACAGTCAAAGAAAATGAACAGCCAATGCGTCAAGTTAGCTAGTTTTTGCGAGTTGCGCCTATGAAACCCTTGTTGAACAACAGCTCCCCAAGCTGCCTCAACTTTGCAGCTTTGGGTGAAACGTCCATCTCCATGTTCTCATTTCTGGAACAGAAACCGAGACAACCCAGCCGAAAACCAATCTCCATTTTGTTATTCTGAGCCTTTCTCCGATATTGCGCTCCTCAAAGCAATGTGCAGTGCAGTTTCTTCATATTTTCTTTTTATGAATCTTCAGCCCACGGCACACAATTTTATAAAAAAGTTACCTAACTTTCTTTTTTTTAAATTTTATTTTCTTTTTTTTAAACTTTATCTTTTATTAAGTCCAAAGTAGCACAACGCAGATTTGACTGGTTGCCATTTGCTCTGTATTTGAAATAATTTTCTAAAAATGGCTTTGTCCACACACTCTCAGAAATAAAGTGACGGTGGAGGTACATTAATGTTCTCTTTGGGTACAAATGAAAGTAAAAGAAGGTTCAAATGAATTATATATTGGCTATTGCCGGGTAAAATGTTATGTACGTATAGGCTACCACCCCAGTTCCAATCATTTGTACCTTTTTAGGCAGTTTTAATGCCTTTATTTCTGAGAGTGCACTTTGTCATCATGGACCCAGCCCAGTGCACCAGTCAGCCTGTAGTACAACACTTACTGGGTAAATTATGCAGAACCGGGATTACCAACACCTTTCATAAGGGACTCCGGTGTCTGGACCAGAATACATCTTCAGATTAAAAAATGCAAGAGACCCTTATTCTTTTAGAGTTTCACTCCTGTATTCACCCTACTTATCTGAGAATGCTGCAAGAGCATGATATTTGAATGACTTTTCTTTCTGCTATACAATTTTTTAACAGATATCAGAATGCAGTATCAGCATATTATACATATTGCTGCTGTATATTTAAAGGTCGGAGTCACTACATCCCTGAGTTTAAATTACACTTGCCTGCGTTTTGCTGCCTTTTCTTTGGGATGATTTTCTAGAAGCTCTTGTGGTAAATAGGGTCAATATAAAATGACAGCAGTAATCAACTTTTCACCGCTGTTTGCAATGCAGCGCATTTAATACAGGAAGGCCAGGGAACACGCAGAAGTGTGATTTCTGCATTTGCTGTAATTTCCTTACGACAACCGTGGTCTGGCTGCTCTTTCTTTATCCAAATTAAAATCTGCAAAAAACAAATCTGACGAAACCGAGGCTTGCTATATACCTCTCCCACAGCACACACGCATACCCAGCCTGCTGATAATCCCCGTCCCAGTGGTACATGAGAGCCAATCAGCTGTCACTTTGATGGCAGTGATTACTCTGTCAGCTTGTTCGACATCTAGTGGTGTGATGAGACATCGCACCTACTTGACATCGCTCTCATTATGAGTGAGAGAGGAGAGAGGAAGCTTGGATATGGTGGGCAGGGGGGTGAGGGGGGTGCAGGAAGCCTGCATGCATGAGAGACATGAGGAGAGATATTTCCTCTCCCTCCCCATTTGTGGATTTACCGCTGATTGTCACGGTGGTGACTTTGCCCTCGGAGCCTGGCAAATTTTCCGACCACGGCTAAAGCGAGCCTCCGTCCGCTCCCCCACACACCCCTAGTCCCCACCCCCACACCCCCAAATGCCACAGCCCCTGCTCCCACCCCAAATGAGTCAGCTCATAATCCCTTTTCTGAAAATAAAAATTCTGTTTGTCTTGCGCCTTGCATTGCGGTTTGTTTGACTGTCGTGTTCTGGCTCTTCTGCGTGTTGTTTAACCGGGGGGGGGGGGGGGGGGGGGTTCTGTCTGTGTTTTAAAATAAATTGGAGCTGAGATGTGTAACTGAGGTGTGTGTGTGCGTGTGCCTGCATTCTTCTGCGAGCACATGATAGACACACAATGCCATAACAGTCTTAGCATTGACTGCATCTCTTCTCCGGTCCAGGAAAGCTCCTACCTGTGGCATTAACCTCATGCAGGTGATGCGACTGTGTTCCTCCTCCCTGCCGCACAGACACACACTGCCCTAGGCCCTCGTGTCTGTGTGTGCCTGTGTGTGTGCGCGCATGTATACATGTCCGTGTCTGTGTGTGTGTGTGTGTGTGTGTGTGTACGTGTACGTGTACGTGTGCGTGTGTATGTATACCTGCCCTCGTGTGTGTGCCCCTATGTGTGTGTGTGTGTGTGTGTGTGTGTGTGTGGGTGTATAATGTATGTATGTGTGTGTGTGTGCTTGTTCCCTTTCAGCCACAATTATAACTCCTGATCGTCAACGAGCTCTTAATTATTCTCAATTAGACGCTTTTAACATCTGCTGAGGGACGCTTTGCCCTCCTAGGGTCAAATTATCTCCGAAATAGCTGTGTGCTTGCCCTAAAGAAATTATGGTCTCGTACTCAACAGTAAGGGTTTTCATCAGCCAGGTCAAATGTTAAATGTAGCCACTTTATTTTCTATTTCTAAAGAACTGTTCGCCATATAGCATATTGCAGAAAATTAAAGCATTCCTTAATGCTCTCATTTCATGTTATTTGCTACATTGTAAATGATTCTTTAGAAATAGGTTGTATTCAGTGTATTCAATTACCGACTGATCATTGGTGGGTGGTGACATTGATTCTGGATAATTTTCCGGCTCAACGATTATGGAAACAGCCATGAGCCAAACCTGTGTTCAGATAACTGTGGAAGAAACATGTTTTCAACAATCTCTAACGAGCAAGAAAAAATGTTTAAGGACCAAGTTTGTGTTGCCCTTAAGTTGCGTGTATTGGAAAGTAAATCTAAACTGATGATGCGGCCCCCACTCATACATACACAATGTGGATTGATACATAAATTAATTAATATAATCCTTAAATGTTCAATGTGGAATTCTATGATGTGGGACTGTTAATGGTTGGCATTTATATAGCGCCTTTATCCAAAGCACTGTACAACTAAGGCTCCTCATTCACCCATTCGCACATGCTCTCACACACCAACAGCGATTGTCTGCCATGCAAGATACCAACCAGCTCGTGAGGAGCATTTAGGGGTTAGGCGTCTTGCTCAGGGACACTTCGACAAACCCAGAGCGGGAAACGAACCGGCGACCCTCCAACTGCCAGACGACAGGTTTTACCGCCCCTGGGGGCTGGAATGTTGTTGATTGTTTGTTGAGAGAAATGTATGATGACTTCAATTTAAAATGATGTCGGCAAGAGAAATTGGTAAAGTCCTGTTTCCTGGTTCTTTTATCCGCTACAACATGGCCCGTCCCTTGCCGTATTTATAACAAAGATAGTTTTGGTGATCTCTTCGGTGGAGTCTATCTTTTTCTCTCTCCAGCCACTCTTTCCTCGCTCTTTCTTTATGCCCTGCGCACTGCGGTTACCTCTGAGAATTTAAAGTGCCGCAGATACGATAATCGTTTGCCCGTTTAGCCGAGGACTCTTTGTTTCCGACGCTCTCCGGCGCTTAGCATGACAATGCTGAAGGTTAGCTCGTGCCCTGCGTGCGCTCCAAGACTCTCCCTCTCCTGCTAACTTTAATGAATAGAACACCTGACTCTCTCCATTACCGATGGCCCCGCAGAACCCCCCCAATCAGCAGGAATTACGCGTTTACATAACGAAGCTCGTCCCACTCAAGCGCTCTACTTCCGGGAATAAAAAGTGTCTTAAAAGAAAAGGCCCAATGTGGTTTTTACATTGTTTTGGAAAGCGTTCACAAAACTGCGCAGCTGAAGTTTTAATGAATGACCTTAGTCTATCTCGTTACCTCCATTTTATGGTGATGGATGTGTGCTCTGTGCGCATTCGTGTGTGTGTGTGTGTGTGTGCGTGCATATCTGCTTCTTAATGCATTTTTTTGGGGGGAGGGGGGTGTGGGAGTATTGAAGGAGATGATGTAATCAGTGCACTGAACGTACCTCTCTTCTCTTTTCAGGTGAATCATCGCAGTCTGGTAAGATGACCTTCCTCTTCTATTTGCACTCTCACCATAAACTGTCCCCAGATCAGTGGGAAGCACCACTGGCTCTGTGTCGTGCTTATGCCTGTACTTCTAAGCGATACGCAAACTGTCCCCAGATCAGTGGGTAGCACCACTGGCTCTGTGTCATGCTTATGCCTGTCCTTCTAAGCGATACGCAAACTGTCCCCAGATCAGTGGGGAGCACCACTGGCTCTGTGTCATGCTTATGCCTGTCCTTCTAAGTCATACACAAAAGGCCAGTCAAAGGGAATTATGGGATATGCTGCATCCTCTCCTCGTTGTATTGTCCTGCCAGGAATTGTTCCTGCTTGTCAAGTATAAGCCTGATCATTTTTTCATAATCAGAGTGGCAGGTGTTATGAATTCCCAACGCAGCTAATTATTTCATGAATGTTTTCTTAATCCGTCACAGGGTGTACAGTATAACTGACAACTCAAAGCCTCCCCTTATTAAAGAGAACACTGTTGTGAGCGTTGTGATTTGACAGAGGCACATTCCCGTGTCTAAATCTCAAGGGTTGACAGCGCTGTTCTAAGGATCCTTCAGAAAACTCTCCTGAAGGGTGTATGACACGATGCTGAATGAGATCAGGGTGTGGATTGTGGTCATGGTTATGCAGAGGTTATGCTGAATTGTGTTGGAAGCCAATTTCAGCTTTTCGATGCTGAATGAGATCAGGGTGTGGATTTTGTTCACAGTTATGCTGAATTGTGTTGAACAGTGATGGCTTTTTCGATGCTGAATGAGATCAGGGTGTGGCTTGTGGTCACGGTTATGAAGAGGTTATGCTGAATTGTGTTGTGTTGAACAGTGTTGGCTTTTGGATATCTCCTTATACAGGAATATGTATGCGCCTCAGAATATCCTCCCAAAACCTGGCTATTCATGTCTGTTCCCTGTAGGGGATATGAGTCTCTGGCCTTAATAATAATTTGTTATTCAGCTGACTCTTTTATCTAAAGCGATTTACAGTTGACTAGACTAAGGGAACAATTCACCCCTGGAGCAATGTGGGGTTAAGGGCCTTGCTCAAGGGCCCAACAGCTGTGCAGATCTTATTATGGCTGCATTGGGGCTTGAACCACCAACCTTCCAAGATCCAATCATGTACCCTAGCCACTAGACTACAGGCTGTGGCACTGGATTATGTAAAAACAAAAACTTTTTTTTTTCTGCCAGTTATTAGGAGGATATCATGGGGAATGACAGTGCCAAATCTGTACTTGTAACCAGCAGGGGGCTCTGTGAGTAGAGGCAGAGTGTTTACTGCGGTCTTATTTCTGTCTATTCTTCCCCTGGCTGCTGGTTTACTCAACATGGTTGCATATTAACAGGTAGTATCGTGTCATTCCTTACACAAAACAAACCGTCGCCTTCATCACGGCTCAGTGGAGCTTGATGAACATTGATAAAACATCGTCATGAAAGGGAAGCCTTTTGAGAAACTGACTGATTTGAAAATTGACGTGTCATTGATTGTGTTTAGTGGGAATTTTCTATTGTTATTTTAGATTGGCACTACTCAACTCCACGTCCTGCGGGCTACAGTGTCTGCACGTGTTCACTTCAACCGTGCGCTACACCGCCTGATTTCACGAATTAGACCAAGCGGGTGAAACAATTAGTGAAATCAGGTGGTGTAGCGCACGGTCAGAGCGAATACCTGCAGACACTGTGGCTCGCAGGACGTCGATTTGAGTAGCGCTGCTTTTGATGTTCTGTATCTCTGGCAATAGGAATAGGCCTCTTATGGTTGTAGCCAAAGTTTCAGTCAATAAAACAGGTTTGCCGAAATTAGCGAGGCCTAATCCATCTGGAAGGCGGCCAATTTGGGCGTGAGTGCTGTTTGGACTATGAATGGAAGGCTCACCAGTCGCAGTTGTTTGTGTGTGCTTGGGCGACAGGCAGGCTAATGGACGGGAGTTTGAGTCCTGTCAATCTGCCTTGCAGCTGAACCTGTGTGCGGTTTGTTCATTCAGAACCTGAACCACTTCAGTTAAACAAAGCCTGGTTCCTGAATGGGTCAGTGTTCCAGTGTGGCTAATTATTGGTTGGTGTTTCAATGACAAGGGTTCTGAAACTCACTGTACTGTGTCTCACAGCTGGTTACTGGAAGCCATGACAAAGCAAAACACGGCAGCAAACATTTATTTTTTCCCCAAGCTCAAATTAATGGAAAAACAAGATTCATCTGTGGAGTCCATTCCACACAGAACATGCCTTTGGGTTTGTTTGTCTGTTTGTACGCGTGTGTGTGCGAGTGTGTGTGTGTGTGTGTGTGTGTGTGTGTGTGTGTACATGCATTTTCCTGTATGTGTGTACATGTGTATGCGTGCCTACACCTGTGTGTGTGTTTCAGTGGGTGTCCATGTGAGAGAGGATGTGTGTATTAATTATAACACTGTTGAAACATTCATAGAAACACAGCCCTGCTCTGTTATCAGAAATGTGCTGATATGATATGGTCCCCTGCGGAGAAGCTCCCTAATGGGGGTGGGGTGTGATGTCATTTCCTGTGGACAGGTTTAATGCTGCGTTCCATTCACAGTCGGAGGTTGGAATTTCCCAGTTGAAATTTCATTCCAGGTGAAGGACACCAAACGTAAACACAAAAACTGGTGGTGTTTATGTGGCAAGTGTATAACCACATAAACTGTCCGCATTGTGCACTGACCCAACGGCAGAATATATGACTTGTTAAATGTGCTCCCGTCTAGCTACTATCCATCCATCCATCCCTCCATCCATTATCTTAACCCGCTTATCCTGAACAGGATCGCAGGGGGGCTGGAGCCTATCCCAGCATACATTGGGCGAAAGGCAGGAATACACCCTGGACAGGTCGCCAGTCCATCACAGGGCACACACACACTTCACTCACACACTCATTCCTATGGGCAATTTAGATTTTCTTTACATTTTCCCAAATAACATTTGTGCAGAGAAGATAACTTTCAGAGATCATTTGCCAGCTAATAACATTGGCAACATATTTGACATCAATTTACATGCGGAACAGGCTTTACTATGATAGTACTATTTAGATAGTACTTTTATTTTATGTCATGCAAGTCATTGCCTTTTTAGTTGATGGTTTACCATTTCCGAAGAGCGCTTCCATGAATGCTGCCATTGTTGTGTCACGTCAGACAACTGCTTCTCATGAAGTCATGGTAGATGGATTTCCCCCGAGTTCACAAATAGGAATTCCGACTTTGAGTGCCATTCCATTGTACTTTTTCCAGTAGGAGGTCAGAAAATCACAACTTCCGAGTTGTCTGGAATGCAGCAGAAGGCTGTGGTATAAGTATGATTGCTACATCGCCTTAGTGACCAACAGGCATTTCACTTAATATTATGTCGAGCCACAAATCCAAACACACCCACGCGTTCATATGATGTGCCGCTAAGCACGTTAGCAACTACACTTCATCCAGAAAATAAAAAAGGCTTACATTGATTTCAGCTGAGCCTACAAATTAAAGTTAGCCTGGCGTAAAATGTTGACATGAGGTTAAGTCCAAGAATATAAAGTAATTGTTGAAATGAATATTTGGTTGGGTGAGAAATCAAACACGTAACGCAGAAGTATAACAAATTATTAACCAAACAGGTGATGCATAACTGGATTATCGAGACGAATGCTACATTTTAATGAGTTTAACTAACTGCTCTCTGTGACTATAAACATCTATAAAACACTGGTTCTCTGAAAAAAAGTGTAACATTAACTAAATGCCCTCACATATCTATATCAAGGTGCATGTATAAAATGTATTTGTTGAGAGGTATAAAGAAGATTTAACACATTCTCACATACACATTAAATATTTGATGTTAATTATCGGTCACATTTTATGTTTATCATTTGAACAACACCGACCATTTACACAATAACTACAGTCAGGTCCATAAATATTGGGACATCGACACAATTCTCATCTTTTTGGCTCTATACACCACCACAATGGATTTGAAATGAAACGAACAAGATGTGCTTTAACTGCAGACTTTCAGCTTTAATTTGAGGGTATTTACATCCAAATCAGGTGAACGGTGTAGGAATTACAACAGTTTGTATATGTGCCTCCCACTTTTTAAGGGACCAAAAGTAATGGGACAAACTAACAATCATAAATCAAACTTTCACTTTTTAATACTTGGTTGCAAATCCTTTGCAGTCAATTACAGCCTGAAGTCTGGAACGCATAGACATCACCAGACGCTGGGTTTCATCCCTGGTGATGCTCTGCCATGCCTCTACTGAAACTGTCTTCAGTTCTGGCTTGTACTTGGGGCATTTTCCCTTCAGTTTTGTCTTCAGCAAGTGAAATGCATGTTTAATCAGATTCAGGTCAGGTGATTGACTTGGCCATTGCATAACATTCCACTTCTTTGCCTTAAAAAACTCTTTGGTTGCTTTCGCAGTATGCTTCGGGTCATTGTCCATCTGCACTGTGAAGCGCCATCCAATGAGTTCTGAAGCATTTGGCTGAATATGAGCAGATAATATTGCCCGAAAAACTTCAAAATTCATCCTGCTGCTTTTGTCAGCAGTCACATCATCAATAAATACAAGGGAACCAGTTCCATTGGCAGCCATACATGCCCACGCCATGACACTACCACCACCATGCTTCACTGATGAGGTGGTATGTTTTGGATCATGAGCAGTTCCTTTCCCTCTCCATACTCTTCTCTTCCCATCATTCTGGTACAAGTTGGTCTTTGTCTCATCTGTCCATAGGATGTTGTTCCAGAACTGTAAAGGCTTTTTTAGATGTTATTTGGCAAACTCTAATCTGGTCTTCCTGTTTTTGAGGCTCACCAATGGTTTACATCTTGTGGTGAACCCTTTGTATTCACTCTGGTGAAGTCTTCTCTTGATTGTTGACTTTGACACACATACACCTACCTCCTGGAGAGTGTTCTTGATCTGGCCTGTTGTGAAGGGGTTTTTCTTCACCAAGGAAAGAATTCTTCTGTCATCCACCACAGTTGTATTCCATGGTCTTTCGGGTCTTTTGGTGTTGCTGAGCTCACCGGTGCATTCTTTCTTTTTAAGAATGTTCCAAACAGTTGATTTGGCCACACCTAATGTTTTTGCTATCTCTCTGATGGGTTTGTTTTGATTTTTCAGCCTAATGATGGCTTGCTTCACTAATAGTGACAGCTCTTTGGATCTCATATTGAGAGTTGACAGCAACAGATTCCAAATGCAAATAGCACACTTGAAATGAACTCTAGACTTTTTGTCTGCTCCTTGTAAATGAGATAATGAGGGAATAACACACACCTGGCCATGGAACGGCTGAGCTGTCCCATTACTTTTGGTCCCTTAAAAAGTGGGAGGCACATATAGAAACTGTTGTAATTCCTACACCGTTCACCTGATTTGGATGTAAATACCCTCAAATTAAAGCTGAAAGTCTACAGTTAAAGCGTATCTTGTTCGTTTAATTTCAAATCCATTGTGGTGGTGTATAGAGCCAAAAAGATGAGAATTGTGTCGATGTCCCAATATTTATGGACCTGACTGTATAATGTTACCTTCTTCCTGCATCTTTCTTTGACTGAGACTTTGTAATGTAAACATAGCACACAAGCAAAACTCCCCCAAACAGCCACAACGCTGTTCTTGGACATACCCTTCTGCTATAGGCATCCAAAACAAGCCCATTAAGAGTAATTAACAGTGGCCAAGTCTGACCTTCATGCACGTATTCACCACATCGTTAATTTGGATATTTATCCACCGTGGAGCCCAGTGTTTATCTATTTACATTTTAGCAATTAGCAACATGTCATTAAAGTGGCTCAGTGTGTTCATCCAATTCAGAGAAGGCACTTTTGGTCATGGCCAATTGTGGTTGTGTGATAAGGGCCAAGGATTCAGCCCTCTGCTGCAGTTTTCCTGCAGGTACGGAGTATCCATAAGTGTGGACTGAAACGGAATTTCAGGTTTCAAGTTTCAGGTTTATTTGTCATGAGCACAGTCACAGTACACAGTAGCGGCCTGTGATATGTAGCAGTAGAAGACAATGACATGATTAATCTGAGAACTTGCATTTAACATGACAATAAAATGTAAACAGTGTACATTAAACAACAGGTGCACCAATCAAACAATATCCAATAAAAGTAGACAATGTGACTTGAAGGACAGAAAACTATACAAGAGAGACAAAGACAGTATAAAAACCAGTGCAAACAGAACCAAATAATGTCAGGTACTGGACAGAACTGCGTTTGAAGAGGGGGGACAAATCATGCTAAACTCTAAATGGTTTCCATGACAATGGGGACAAGCAGGCTAGAGGTGTAAGGCCGTACTCTCTGGTGTCTTTTAGCTCAACATCCTGCACTTAATTATGAGATTAGTTAGGGCTCAGTGCCCTGCTGGGGTTTCATTTTCTTAATTCATAAGCAGCTTTGACCTTTGACCTTTGACCTCTCACATTCTTCCGCACTGCTACATCGTCATTGTTCTTGCTTGCAATAACAAGAACGATAACAAAACTAAAATGCAATCTATAAAAGGTTGCTAACCAAAGAAATCTACATCCCCTCGAACATGCTATGCTGGAAAAAGGGAAAAAGTATCATCTTCATTAAGAACCACTAATGATTTGTGTCTTTTCTCACAAATAATTATGCGGAAAAACACAGAAAGTAGTTAATCACTGTAGCATAGCGTGGTGACGCTTTACTTGTGTTAAAGCTAAAAGTTTTAATGGAAAACCATTGTAAACGTGTGAAAATAACTGCCAGACCCTTGATTTAATTAAGCATGAATAAAAAAATCTGAATTAATTTTTTTTAAAGCTGGTAAAAAGTGTCAAAATGGCCAGCCATAATAGTTTAGCTGAGGTATGGCTTGCATTAAAGGACATTATTAACTCTGAGTACAAATCGAATTACAACACGACTGTGATAATGGACTGATGGCTCTTCATGGTTCATCTCACACTGAGAGAGAGGACTGAAATCAAAATGGTGGCACGCCCAAATAAATAAAAACCAGAACTAGCGTGAACAAGCCGTGCTGGACTTTCAGTTGATCGCTTTTGAGTTTGATGTTCTCCGCAGTTTTGATGCAGCATTTTTTCACCCTTTCTGTGAAAGCTTTGATTCATTTCCGCCTGTAGGTTTATTCCCCATGGTGACAGGCGCTAGTAACCCTTTCTTTTTTGGAGACTTATTCTTCTGATTCTGTCGACTGACTTCCTAACAGCAGCGTGTAGTTTTCTCTCCCGCCTGCATATGCCTCCACTCACCTGGTGGAAGATTCAGCCCTCACATACGGTGCAGGCCGTAAGTATTTGGACAGGACAGTGGTACAATGCATCTTCTTTCGGCTCTGTGCACATTGGATTTCAGATGAAACAATGCAGGACTGTCACCTTTAATATCAGGGTATAAAGGGTATTCTGTTTATGCATGGTCCCTCCATTTTAGGGGACCAAAAGTAATTGGAAAGTTGGATGTAATTCCTAGATGGATTACCTGATATGTACATATGTACAGATAAATACCCTCAAATTAAAGGTGAGTCTGCACTTTAACATTATTATTCATGGTTTCATTTCAAATCCCATGTGCTGGAGTAGAGAGCCAAAAGAACAGAAATTGTACCACTGTCCAAATAATGGACTGCAGTGTATAATTCAACACAGAAACACACATACTCAAATATGCGTACACTTACACATACACACATACACACGTGCACACACATGCACACACACACACACACTCGCACACGCGCACACACACACACACACACTCGCACACAAACCCACACACTCGCGCACACACACACACTCGCACTCACATATACACGTGCACGCACTCACACTTGCACACACACACACACACACACACACACACACACTCTTTCTCGCACACACACAGCCTTACCCCGGGCAGCCCTGATAATAAGCCCTGGTCTGTCTGGAGAGGAAACGTGACTCAGAGGCTGGTGTCTGTTCACCTCCCTCTATCCTCCCCCCTTTCTCCCTACACTACACAAAACACTCTACCCCGCTCCTTTCACAAACCACTCATAGCACATTTGTTTACACACATGCATTATTCATGAGTAAACTGAATACTTTATCAGTGATTGCATATCATGTTCCGCAGAAGTGATAGTCTCAGATGTGAAATGACACGCCGACACATGCTTATGAATGATTTATTAAGATGCGCCGAGGTCACGAGGGCATTATGCAGCCGTCTCGAAGCCCGGCATTTGGACGTAAGACACATATACTGTATCTTTCCGTAAGTGTGAGCAGATATTTTTTCATTTCCTTTCATTTCCGCGGGTGCCGATTAGGGTGGTATCGTACGCGGTCTGTCATGGCCGGGGACCGTTATCTCATCCTCCGGTCAGCGGGACACCTCACGAGCATGATGCGGCAGGCGCTGATCGCACCGTTATCGGACGCGCTTCCTCAGCCTCCGTCCGTATCTGATCCCACGTCAGAAACGTGTCACATCACCCGTACACACTCATCTATGCAGAAGATAAAGATGATGAAGAAGAGGCAGCATTAATGTACACAATGTCCGTGCATTTCTGAGAGACCGAATGTTTGCTTTGTTTGTATATTGCTTCCACTTGATTCGTCTGTGATTGGCTGAGAGACCACCAGAGCAGGACACAGCTGGTCTCATCCCTCCAATGGCAGGGTGGGAATAAGTGGCATTCCTGGATTACGACTGCAATTAGCCTCAATGCTAGCAGCTTGCAGCTGATAATACCTGAGCTCAAGGCACAGGTGTGGATGACACAACAGCACCTGAGATGTGCTCGGTGATTCCAGGCTGAGGGGCTGTGTTGTGCTGTGTTGGGCTGCACTGTACTGTGGTATGTTGGGTTGTTTTGTACTATGTTGTGCTGTTTTGAGTTGTGTTGGGCTGTTGTGTGTGGTTGTATTCTGTGATGTGTTGTGTGGTTATATTGTGTGGTGTGTTGTGTGGTTATATTCTATGGTGTGTTGTGTGTTTATATTCTGTGGTGTCTTGTGTGGTTATATTCTGTGGTGTGTTGTTGTGTAGTTATATTCTGTGGTGTGCTGTGTTGTGTGGTTATATTATGTGGTGTGCTGTGTTGTGCATTTACCTAAAATGGCCCTTTGCATGATTAACAAGCCTGCTACGTTCAGCCAGGGCTCAACAATCAGGAGCTGATTCCTGTGTACTTATTCATGTCCACTGCTAATGTGGCACTCCACATGAAATATGTTTTTATCGTAACAGAGTGATCAGGTTATATTAATGCAATCTCGCTCGTAACAACGCGACAAGGACCTCAACGATGCTGTGTTAAAACGAGCAGCGGATACTTCATTTGATGCAATCAGGTAAGTAAGAGTCAACCGCTAACTCGAAAGCCTAATCTACCGTACGTCACCGTGCTGGATAATGAGACACTGCATTCAAAAGCTGCTTCAGCAATAACATCACGCAAGCAGATTTCTCTGTCCTTTCCTGAAGCTGAGCTGTAGCCGCCATTTCCTGCATTTTAGATTTATTTTCCGATTCATGAAGCCATATGGACTAGGCTATATCGATGACTCACTTCAACTCAATGAAGGGTTCTACAGTTTCATTATGTTTAATGTGGTGTATCTACTCATGGACAACTGGACAACGCATTAACAGCAATATTGCTTAAATGGGATATTAAAAGATTGATTTGATTGTTACTCATACATTCTGACTGCATAAAAAATGTCCATCCATCCATCCATTATCTGAACCCGCTTATCCTGAACAGGGTCGCAGGGGGGCTGGAGCCTATCCCAGCATACATTGGGCGAAAGGCAGGAATACACCCTGGACAGGTCGCCAGTCCATCGCAGGGCACACACACCATTTACTCACACACTCATACCTACGGGCAATTTAGACTCTCCAATCAGCCTAACCTGCATGTCTTTGGACAGTGGGAGGAAACCGGAGTACCCGGAGGAAACCCATGCAGACACGGGGAGAACATGCAAACTCCGCACAGAGAGGCCCCGGCCGACGGGGATTCGAACCCAGGACTTCCTTGCTGTGAGGCGGCATAACAATGTTAAGATGTCAATCTTCTAACGCTCACCTCTTGAGCAACTCTCAATTCTGGTGATGTTATTGTCAGATAAAGCTATTAAAACTTAGAACAAGAATGATTATCAGATTGATTTGACAAGGTAAAACTGCCTCCAAATTTGAGTTAAAAAAATTGAATTTACAGGAAACTATAATTATACGTTATGCTATATAATAATTGCCTTCTCCGTGATAAATAGGTTTCTTTTCTTTCAACAGCAGTCAGGTAGTACATTACGTTTTTTATTTTTCCCTGACTTAGATTCTAGTTCCTTTGGGACCTCTGGAGAGCGGACTTTATAACATCTAACCTCCACAAACCTCGCTATGAATAAATGAATAAAAAGGTTTTGGCATAGCGCATTTACATTCTGTGGCTTGCTGCCGCAAAAGTGCTTTACAGTAAAAAAATAAATACATAATAAAATAAGTGCGTAGCACTGTCACCGCACAGAAGGTCCTGGGTTTGAATCCCAGCCTGCCCTTTCTGTGTGGAGTTTGCATTTTCTCCCTGTGTCTGCACGGGTTTCCTCCAGGTACTCTGGTTTCCTCCCAAAGACATGCAGGTTAGGCTAATTGGAGAGTCTAAATTGCCCCTAGGTATGAGTATGTGAGGGAATGGTGTGTGTGTGTGTGTGTGTGTGTGTGTGTGTGTGTGTGTGTGTGTGTGTGTGTGTGTGTGTGTGAGTGTGTGAGTGTGTGAGTGAATGGTGTGTCAGTATGAGTGTGTGAGTGAATGGTGTGTCAGTATGAGTGTGTGAGTGAATGGTGTGTGTGTGTGTGTGTGTGTGTGTGTATGTGTGTGTGAGTGTGTGAGTGAATGGTGTGTGTGTGTGTATGTGTGTGTGAGTGTGTGAGTGAATGGTGTGTGTGTGTGTGTGTGTATGAGAGTGTGTGAGTGAATGGTGTGTGTGTCCTCTGATGGATTGGCAGCCTGTGCAGAGTATGTTTCTGCCTCTCGCCCAATGCATGCTGGAATAGGCTCCAGCAAGACACTCATAATTTGACAGAACTTGCAATAGGTTCCAGGTTCCTGGCAATTACAAAGTGAACAGCAAACCAGACCTGGGTGAAATATGTAATTGTTTTGGATTCAAATACTTTTCTATGCTTTATTAAGCTTGTCTGGTATATTGGAACCTATTAAATACTCTGAAAGTGCAAACCCTGCCTTCCGGTCTGCTAGAAGAAGAAGATAATATACATTATTGACCCTGTGGGGTAATTTGTCCTCATTTGACCCATCCTAGCTACTGGGCAGCCACTGTGTGGCACCCCGGGGACAATGTGGGGTTCAGGGCCTTGCTCAAGGGCTTGGCTGGCTCAATTACATATTTGAGAAAGGCAAGACATCATTCCCAAGCCCATGCTGCCCATTTAGCCACCATGATATTCACAGAGCTCCAGTCACAACCTGCCACTGTGTGTTCACAGAGCTCCAGTCACAACCTGCCACTGTGTGGTCACAGAGCTCCAGTCATAACCCGGCACTGTGTGTTCACAGAGCTCCAGTCATAACCCGCCACTGTGTTTTCACAGAGCTCCAGTCATAACCCGCCACTGTGTGTTCACAGAGCTCCAGTCATAACCCGCCACTGTGTGTTCACAGAGCTCCAGTCACAACCTGCCACTGTGTGTTCACAGAGCTCCAGTCACAACCCGCCACTGTGTGTTCACAGAGCTCCAGTCACAACCTGCCACTGTGTATTCACAGAGCTCCAGTCACAACCCGCCACTGTGTGTTCACAGAGCTCCAGTCACAACCTGCCACTGTGTGGTCACAGAGCTCCAGTCACAACCCGCCACTGTGTGTTCACAGAGCTCCAGTCATAACCCGCCACTGTGTGTTCACAGAGCTCCAGTCACAACCTGCCACTGTGTGTTCACAGAGCTCCAGTCACAACCCGCCACTGTGTGTTCACAGAGCTCCAGTCACAACCCGCCACTGTGTGGTCACAGAGCTCCAGTCACAACCCGCCACTGTGTGTTCACAGAGCTCCAGTCATAACCCGCCACTGTGTGTTCACAGAGCTCCAGTCACAACCTGCCACTGTGTGTTCACAGAGCTCCAGTCACAGCCCGCCACTGTGTATTCACAGAGCTCCAGTCATAACCTGCCACTGTGTATTCACAGAGCTCCAGTCACAGCCCGCCACTGTGTATTCACAGAGCTCCAGTCATAACCTGCCACTGTGTATTCACAGAGCTGGCACCGCTAAGCAGCCTTCAGGACTGAGAGAGAACTGAAGTGTGTAATGTCATTATAGCGCCACTCCAGGTGTGTGACAGACAGAGAGAGGGGAGAGGGAGCGGATGAAAGTGCATTTTAGACTGCAAGAAAACAACACAGAGATGGGGCAGTGTGAAAGATATCAGAGACCACTGAATGTGGTAATCGATATAAACCCATCCCCTGGTTTAGATGGGGAGAACGCTTTAAAAAAAATTATTTTATCATTCCTAAAGTAAGAAAAAAGCGTTCTGCTTAATTCATATAATGAAAATAACACCCATGCGGCCTCTGAGTTCACAATTTGAGCAGATAATGATGAACTTCACGGTCAGGGCAAATTGTTTCTGACTTGAAGGTAAACATCTCAGTAAGGAAAAGAAGAAAGAGTTTGATATGATCAGAGTCGTGTTCTGGAGAAACAGGCAGATTTAAGGTGTTGTTATTTTTTTCCCCTTAATTTCATTTCTCAGCAGTAATCCTCTGCTCAGCCTGAACAGCACATCCAGTGCAAAGGGATTTGCTCACAGAAACACAAACATACAAATAAAACACGTTAATTAAACTGATAAAGATAATTACATAAACAACATAAAAAATAAAATAAAAAAATGTTTTCAAGTGACCTGGGGATTCACAAAGTATTTAATGATGTCTGATTAATCAAAACCAAATGCCATGCCATGATTGATTCAGATAATCAGAGCTTCTGATACCTGCCCCTCCTTTCCTTGGCATTTACTGAGAACAAATTGAACCCTTTCCACATATTTTGTACTAGTCCTATAAAAATGTAAATATCTCAAAAACATGGTTCAAGACTTAAATTAAAGAAGAGACTTGTACCATTCAGAAACTTGAAATAAAAACAAAATACAAAAAGCCTTGTATTTTCACAGTTTAGCAAATTCCACATGAGCTTTCCCAAAACTGGACCCAGTGGAATTGTATCATTTTGTTCTTATATTGGAACATGATTTTTTGACGTTGAAAAATGGTATCAAGGATTGTTAGAATATGCCTTTTATTGTGTCAGTCTCTGACTCGGTCCATGTTGTAAGCCATTCATATGGCATGGGGAAACCTGCTGTTTTATTGCCCTGCTCTGCAAATGAGAGGTAGATACAGATCTGAAGTGCTGTTCTTGCAAGCGGAGAGTCTGTTTAACAATCAGGCATCGCCGTCTTGCGGTTTTATTTCGTCACTGTTTTTATTATCTTATAAATATGAATGCAACACCTAGTTTGGGACGTCAACGTCTCAACAGTGTGGATGGGGTTAAGTCTTAACAGTAGACATTTATTATTTTCAAATCCAGGAATTGATTCTTATTATTTGTGAGCCAGAAGCCAGTGTAAAACAACAACAACAACAACGTACAGTGGCCACGCAGCGACAAGACAAACAAGCAACAAGAGACAGATATGTTGTCTAAAGAGAGGAAATATATTATGTCCTGTTTGGAGATACAGTGCATTACAAATTGAAACTCCATAATGATAAAACAGTAAAAACAGTGTATCACAATAAACATAAAACCAAGATCCACTCAAAAAACATTATTTTAAAACACACAAAAAAACATGCGCATACACACGCAAACTGATTGCAATTTTCTGAAAATGATTACATGCATGCATCCTGTAGAGCTTAAGTGCATTGTATTCCTACACGATAGTGACTAGATCTGAGAAAGAGTGAGTGGCTAAAACAGATGTCGCAGAGAGAAAGAGAGAGAGAGGGAAAGAGTAATTTGGCAGCACAATAGCCTGACAGCATTGCTTTTCCTTATTGCTGTAATTGTTTTTATAACTGGCTTGCCAATGCAATTATGGCAAATGTACAAGCTTTGGTAAAATGTATTATAAACTATGTGGTGCCAATGAATTATTTAAATTGAGAGAGGGAGATGCATAAATAAATACCAGCCAGACCTTTGTGAGAGAGATCGTGAGTAGGTATCAGATTAGATTAGTAGATTATGATTGCAGATTATAATGTTGTTTTATGGTAAATTGTGTCTCATTGGAATTGTTATGCATGTTTTTTTCAGTTAACTGAGTCAGCTGAGTCAATTTGTTAAGAAATACACGTCTTAAAGTCAAAGCCTCATACTGCAAGGATCTCTGTCAGTAATACAGACAGATTGAACAATAATACTAATAATAATATTAATGTGTTATTCAGCTGTAGCTTTTATCCAAAGTAACTAAAGATTGACTAAGCTGCGGACAATGACCCCTGGAGCAATGCAGGGTTTGGATCATATCGTAGGTACATGGGGGGTTTAACCACCAACTGTCCGGGCCCCAGTCATGTATCTTGAGAAGCAATGCAGAGAGGGGGATGTGAACTTGTATAGGGACGGAACTCCAGAGGAATGTTAGGTCATATTGGAGCTGTGCTTCAGAAGGATATGAGCTTTTAAGGGGTCAGATAGGGAAGAGGTTTTTGTGTGTTTTGAGAAGCGCTGTTCCCTACGTGGACATGGGTTTGAAGATGGCTGTCTCTCCCCCCTCCCTCCTTCCTGTCAGTGCAGAACAGTGCCTCTCTCATATCTGTCTGGGGGCTGTTTATTTCATTCATGGGCCAATTTCATCTTTCTGGCCACAAACTCCAGTCTCTTGGTAGGCCTCTCTCCAGTCTTCCATAAATAAGCAGTAATTACACGGAGACTGTTCCTTATGCTGCCTGGCTGATGCAGGTCCCGGTAGGGCTGGGAATGTTCCGGGCCCCCTACGCCTGGTGGTTTTATCATCGGGCCGATCCTTCAACGGATCCAGACATCTGAGGGTGTGGTCGAGTGATCAAGTGGCACCAATGATCCCAGACGATCCCCACCCTCTGCAGATATGCACCCAAAGGCACGCAGTCCTGGCTGTAAGAAGGGCTCACTTGATGAAAATTACAGACAGTTGTCGGAAATTCATGAAAGATATTCCTGAGTTGGTCTGAAACCAGAGCCTGTGCAGTGATGACTTTTGATACCGTTCCAAGTGTTGATCAGGAATGCTATTTCACACAGGAACTGAAAGGATCCAGTGAATCTCTGACACCTCCGTCCTGTGGTGATTAAGTTAGCATTTCTGTTGACTTGAGTAGTTCTGACACTCTCAGAATTCTTATTCTTCAAGGATCAAATTTCCCAAATGAACCTTGAAAGTACAGCAATGTTCTCTTTGGGTACGAATGAGCACATTATCCAAGCAAAAAAAAAAAAAGTTACTAATTAATTATATATTGCTGGGTACAGCAGTAAGTTAAGTACCTACACAGTACCGCACCAGCAACAAGCATCTGTACTTTTTTAGGCACTGTCCTTTTTTCATACCTTTATTTCTGGGAGTGTACTCTCTTATTCCCAGCCACTATTCCACCATTAATCAGTGTGTACCTACCCACTGTATTGTGACTGTGATAAGATCAAGGGAATGTGTTGCCAGCAGACATAGTGGTATCAGAGTCAGATAAATCTCCCATAGGCCTTCACCCCCTTCAGCTGTACAGAAGCTGTGGTGTGACCTGTAGCGTCGCGGTTAAGGTACATGACTGGGCCCTGTAGCGTAGCGGTTAAGGTACATGACTGGGCCCCGTAGCGTCGTGGTTAAGGTACATGACTGGGCCCTGTATCGTCGTGGTTAAGGTACATGACTGGGCCCTGTAGCGTAGCGGTTAAGGTACATGACTGGGCCCTGTAGCGTAGCGGTTAAGGTACATGACTGGGCCCTGTAGCGTAGCGGTTAAGGTACATGACTGGGACCCGCAAGGTCAGTGGTTCGATCCCCGGTGTAGCCACAATAAGATCCGCACAGCCATTTGGCCCTTGAGCAAGGCCCTTAACCTTGCATTGCTCCTGCTTAGTCTAGTCAACTGTACGTCACCCTGGATAAGAGCGTCTGCCAAATCCCGTTAATGTAATGAATGTAATGTTTAGTTAGCTAAGCCTGGGGGGTTGGTACTGCATGGCCCTGCACCCCTACCCATCGTCCCCAATCTCCTCCACTGCTGGTGTCTTTGTATACATTACCCTGTTAAAAACAAACAGAACGACACTGTTCAGCTCGCATCTCTCTGCGTTATGTTATACCATTTAGCATCTGCTGAGTACTAGCACAGATTTTCTCACCACTTTTGTAAATCCCTCTAGAGCAAAAGCATCTGCTGAATAGTACACTGTCAAAAAAAGCCTATTGTTTGAATTTAAAAAAGAGTTTGTGTATATGCTGCCTTAAAATGAAGTAATTAGCGTAAACAACTTGTTGTCTGAAGTTCACTTAACTTAGAATTTTAAGGCAACATAACTTTAAAGTTGATACAAGTGTTTTAGTTTTTTTAGTTTTTTTACAGTGTGTTATTCAGCCGATGATTTTTCTCATAAGGGGAGAAAGTCAGTGCTCGTGCCCAGACCACAGAAGTGCAATATCACCGAGTAGGCACAGAAGCCCCATTCATAATCAATGAGTGTAAACCCAACCAAACAAACCCAACAGTTCGGCTTGACAAAGAGAGCGATCGGCGCTTTCCATTTCAGTTTCATTTGCCTGCTGGCATGGTGTTTGCCGTCGTTGATCAATCTGAAATCCAATAAGGCCGCTGGGGGCGGTTAATCTTCCTGGCGGTTGCCTGAGCTCTGGGACGGAGCGTTTCTTAAAGGCAGGACTTTGAGAGAGCGGCGTGATTTAGGGGAAGAGGCAGCTCCGAATCGCTCAGTGCTAACGATCGTTCATGAAGCTCAGTTAGCCTCGCTGAAGAGCCAACCTGTCCAGAGCGGACCTGTCTAGAGCGGACCTCCTGTCTTGAGCGGACCTGTGCAGAGCGGACCTGTGCAGAGCAGACCTGTGCAGAGCGGACCTGTCCAGAGCGGACCTGTCCAGAGTGGACCTGTCCAGAGCAGACCTGTCCAGAGCAGACCTGTGCAGAGCAGACCTGTGCAGAGCAGACCTGTGCAGAGCGGACCTGTACAGAGCGGACCTGTGCAGAGCGGACCTGTCCAGAGCAGACCTGTGCAGAGCAGACCTGTGCAGAGCAGACCTGTGCAGAGCGGACCTGTACAGAGCGGACCTGTGCAGACCGGTCCACGGCCGCCTGCATCTTAACGCGCTGCTGATTCTCCGCGTAATTATGAGAAAATCACCAGAGGTGCTACCGGTCTTTGCTTTTGCTAAATCTCACTGAAATATGTCAGGTTGAATGCATGTGTCATATACCCTAAAGTTATAACAGGCTTGTACTTAAATGTCAACCGATTATAAGGTCATATGTGACAATTATGAAACAGAAATAAAGACTAAAAACTAAATGAAAAATTTGCAGAAATTAGTGCTACCTGCATATGATCTAAAATATCCACGGATAATGATAGAAGGTTCGCTTTTGTTCTGGGTTACTGTCTACAGAATTCTTTCCATATATTCCTTTAATTCCATAGCACATTCCGAAAAGCGGATTACACACAGTCCAACGTGTTTTAATAAAGCCTTCATTGAAACCTGAAATGCATTTTTTATTGCTTACCATTTTATTACAGTTTTATTAAAGAAGTGCTATAGAACAGCCTTGGCTGTTTTTTTCATAATTAAATTCTGTAAAAGCTGTATTGAAATAGCTGTGCAGGCCATTATTGCTGGTGAAATTAACCTGTTCTGTGGCTCCTGCTAACATTTGATCACCCAGGAGGTAGAACTAAAGTGATCATCAGGAACACGTGGCATAAATATTGCAAAACAAAAACCCAGCATTGCAATAAAATTAAGATTCCACACAATTTCAGTAAAATAATAATATAAGAATTCATCCCTTCTAACTTCACCATTTGTTTACAAACTCTACTCTACCCAGCGCTGTGTCAATCTCTAGAGCAGGGATCATCAAATCACAGTCCTTGAACGGCTGGTTTTGTACTCTCCTTTCACCTGGGAGTCAGGTGTCAAGGGAGACCAATCAGTAGCACTAAATGTTCAGTTATTTACCAGGGAGAGAAGAAAACCAGGGCTGGATTGGAGGACCAGATTTGATCATCCCTGTTATAGAGGGTCTTTGCCTCTTTACCAAGTAACAAGTAACAAGTAATACTGTTTCATTGATTGGATACGCCATGTTTCACTGGGGAACCATTTCAGCGCTGTACCGTTTACTGGGTGACTGAAACACTGGAGTATGCTCAGGGGAAGGATCTGCTCATGCTGTTATGGAAGTCCATCAGATGTTTGGCAAGAGACAGCCATTCTAGCTTGCGTACATCTGTTTGTGTACTACATCAGCTGATATCCATCTTTTCGCCCGCATAGTTTTTTACATACAGCTCTTGAGTTTGTTGAACTGGTGATACTATGTTTCTTTGCAGATGGTGTTTCATTGAATTGAAATAGATTACATATTTCTGTACGTTTATTGCATTTCCCATCCTTTTGTCTGTGGATGTGCTACATGTGAGGCGGTTGTCAAAATGCTGTTAGCTAGGCAGTCAATATCCGGATAGACTGTCAACACGGGCCAAAGCTTACAGTCAGGACCAGTATGTTTGAACAATATATATACGGTCTGTTATTATCTGTGTAGTTTATCATATAAAGCTTTTTTATTGTTTTTATCGATAGCCAGCTTAATTGTGAGCAAATAAATCTGGAGCTTGCTGCATATGTAATACATATTAACAGAGCAGTAGACCTGTGTGTGTTATACATATTAACAGAGCGGTAGACCTGTGTGTGTTATACATAATAACAGAGCGGTAGACCTGTGTGTCTTATACATATTAACAGAGCGGTAGACCTGTGTGTGTTATACATATTAACAGAGCGGTAGACCTGTGTGTGTTATACATATTAACAGAGTGACAGACCTGTGTGTGTTATACATATTAACAGAGTGACAGACCTGTGTGTGTTATACATATTAACAGAGCAGTAGACCTGTGTGTGTTATGCATATTAACAGAGCGGTAGACCTGTGTGTGTTATACATATTAACAGAGTGACAGACCTGTGTGTGTTATACATATTAACAGAGTGACAGACCTGTGTGTGTTATACATATTAACAGAGTGACAGACCTGTGTGTGTTATGCATATTAACAGAGCGGTAGACCTGTGTGTGTTATGCATATTAACAGAGCGGTAGACCTGTGTGTGTTATGCATATTAACAGAGCGGTAGACCTGTGTGTGTTATACATATTAACAGAGCGGTAGACCTGTGTGTGTTATGCATATTAACAGAGTGGTAGACCTGTGTGTGTTATGCATATTAACAGAGCGGTAGACCTGTGTGTGTTATACATATTAACAGAGCGGTAGACCTGTGTGTGTTATGCATATTAACAGAGCGGTAGACCTGTGTGTGTTATGCGTATTAACAGAGTGGTTGGCCCGTATTGAGTTCTGACTGAAGATTTCATCATTTCACAGTGTAGTTAAAGTTTCATGGAATAATCAGCATCATTTTCATCTTCCTTTCTGCATACTGAAACCTTCGGAATACATGCCCGTATATCAGTTTGCATCTTCACCTAATTAAATCGGCACTTTCAGCCATATTTTATGTATGAACGGTGCTGAAGGTGTGGTGGTGGCACAGTGGGTAGCACTGTTGCCTCGCAACAAGAAGGTCCTGGGTTCAAGCCCCGCCTGGGCCTTTCTGTGTGGAGTTTGCATGTTCTCCCCATGTCTGCGTGGGTTTCCTCCAGGTATAGTACTCTGGTTTCCTCCCACAGTCCAAACACAAGCAGGTTAGGGACTACAGATGAAAATGAGCTCATTAGCTAACTCTGGCCCATTTATGTTGATATGGAAACAGAAATGGTTAACTCATGTGCACTGTCTCTGATCAATAAATACGCTTAAGAACAATATAAATAACCGCTATTATTATTATTATTATTATCATGATTATTATTTTGAATATGTCCTGCAAGGTGGCGATTCTCAGCACTCTATAATCTATCTCGTGAGTGTGATATTGTGCAGCTGTTTGTAAAAGCTAACGGCTGTACATTTGCATTGCTATTACAGGGTAGTTACATTGTCATAGCTACAGTATGGGGCGACATGGCTCAGGCGGTAAGAGCAGTTGTCTGGCAGTCGGAGGGTTGCCGGTTCGATCCCCCACCCGGGCTGTGTCGAAGTGTCCCTGAGCAAGACATCTAACCCCCAAATGCTCCTGACGAGCTGGTTGGCGTCTTGCATGGCAGCCAATCGCTGTCGGTGTGAGAGTGTGTGTATGAATGGGTGAATGAGAAGCATCAATTGTACAGTGCTTTGGATAAAGGCGCTATATAAATGCCAACCATTTACTATTTACCAGTTGTAACCGTAAGCATGTTCACCAGTGTTTATTTAGATAGAGAGAGACTGCTATCTCACCATGGAGAGGTCAGTGGAGAGAAAAGCTCACTTTTACAATGGCTCCCTAAAACTATTTAACAAATACAACCAACAATATATTTGAATGCCGCAATGATGGAATAAACAGGTACAAATGAAAATGTACAGGTAAAAATGGACACATAATATGAATTGTCAATTGATGAAGGTTATTACATGGGTGCAGAACGAATATAACATAATGTGATAATATTGTCATTTGTTTATACGTGACTCATTTGTACCTAAAAATCAGTGCATCATAACTCCAGACCAACCTAATTTACTGGTGTCGGGCAAATGCTATAATTGGCAATTTATGCCGCGCGGTTGCTAAGCATTACCTCGGGAGGTAAAAGCGCGACTTAATATCAACAGGCCGAGCTCCACGTGAAGGCGAGCTCCTCGGCGGAAACAAATCAGCTCAGGGAAGCGTATCGATACCAGGCCCGCAATCCACCCAACTGTCAGTTATTTATAACACCATACTGCTGGCGCATTCATTAATACCGCGTGTCACACCCCACCCCCGGTGAAATTAACATAGCTATTACCCAACTGCAATTTACTACCTGACTGGACCTCCCCAGGGTGCTGGCTGCCAGCCAATCAAAGGCGGGTAGAGGATCGTGGGGGAGGTTCACAGGAAACTTTGGAGGGGGGGGGGGGGGGCTTCGTTTGAAGCCTGCAGAAGAGGATTGTGGGAAGTCTGCGAGAGGGAGTTCCTGTGAAAGATGAAGGGGACTTGTGTGTGGTTTTGTATGAAGCGCGGCGGAGTCGAGCGGGTTCCTGTGAAGCCCTTAGAGATGTCTGCTGTGAAGTACAGAGAGATGGCGTGTAGTGTCAGAGAGCAACTTGGAGAGGAGGGTTGTGGCTGATGGCCGCACCCCACTGTGCAGTCCTGTGGCATTTCTGTACAGAAGAAGAGAGAGAGAGAGAGAGAGAGATTGGTTGAGAGGGAGAGGGAGTTGGTGAATTCATGACAGGTTTAATCCGCCTTTATTGTGACACTAAAGCTAAACATGGTAAGCCACTTAATGCAGAAGAAAACAATAACCAGAAATGTACAAATCGATAACAAGTAGCCAACACAAAAGCACAACACAAAACGTAAAACACTGAGAAATGTCCAATACCCCAACCTCAACACTGAACAAAGAAAATAGTAGATACAGAGGGAGAGAGACAGAGAGGGAAAGAGAGAGAGAGTGAGAGAGAGAGGAAGAGAGAGAGTGAGAGAGAGGGAAAGAGAGTGAGAGAGAGGGGAAGAGAGAGAGTGAGAGAGGGGGGAAGAAAGAGAGAGAGAGAGAGAGAGAGAGAGAGAGAGAGAGGGAGAGAGAGACAGTTAATGAATACTTAGTAGTAGAGTTCCTGTAAGCAGGTGTCTCCAGGGAGTGGTGCTATGGAGAAAGACCCCGTGCCTGCTCCTGCCCACACCAGCCCAGAAGGCAGACGATACAACCACAGCACCGTCAGTATGAGAGCAGAGATTTACTCACGGCTAAACTAGCGGGACCACTGGCATCCTTCTTAAATTACTGGGCATCTAGTGAAATAAGCAGCCATGTGCTTGTTGAAAACTGTTAATAAAGACTGCAGGGCTTTGCTTGACTCTAAAGACTGCATTAGAATTCCTTCAAATGTAATATATCAAATCTGATGCATAATACCAGACATATTATGACCTGTTTGCTCAACAGATATGGTTTCTTTACCCAGGGTGGCTGAAGTAGCTTACTGCTGTCTGGTTGCTCATTTAGAGATACTCATTTTCAGGTTGCTGCATATTTGTTGAAGATGTTCAGGTCAAAAGCTGTGCTCAGTAGATAAAGGCACAACACCCTCGTCCCGATTCAAACACGCGACTTTCCGCTTTCCGGATGCGTCACGGTCAGCTCTGTGAATTCAGACAAAAGGAAAAACAATCCGTTCCCATGTACTGTACCGCCATGGCACAGACGCTGGAAAAAACGCCCTGTTTCTAAAAAAAGAATCGTTAAAAAGAGAAAAGCAGCGATGACCTTCAGCTGGGCTGTGGGGGCTGTGGGGGCCGGGGGTGCCAGGGCCGCGGCTGAGGGGCCGATTAGGGTCCCCCGCCACCGCTGCTATCTCCCGGCCCTCGGAGAGCGGGCGATAGCAGGCGGCGGAAGTGCCATGGCTGCCACGCTCACTGTGCAAGGTCAGCCCCACGCCCCCAAAACGTCCCCCCAGAAAGACAGCAGGGAGAAAAAACTCACAAAAAATTCTTCACTTTTCTGTAGTAGCACAAGTTGACATTTCTGTGGCAGATGCTTTGGCCCAAAGGGGGGTGCAAGGCCCGTCTGGCAAACAAATAGCGAGTGCAAATAACCAGGATAACTACACGCGCCAGCACAGAGCAGAATGTAACACTACCCTGCTGAGAAAAAATGGCTCAAGCTAGGTTTTGAGACAGCTGGCAGCTGGCCGACCAGTTCAGACCATCCCCATACTCAGCATGGTTCGACCCGCTCAAGCTAGGTTTAGAAACAGCTGGTTGCTGGTAATTTCAAGCTGGTCATAGCTGGATATTACACCAGGGTATAGATACGTGTTTAGCATGACACCGGGAAGATTCATCCATAAGGTCTAATCCAATATAAAGTGCACAATTACTTCACACATACTGGAAAAAACTATACAAAATGTGTCTACCGTACGTCATTCAATAAAAAACGGGACGTTATGATTTGGCTTGTCGGAACCATGAGTTTGTCTCACACACACCCAGTGATTGTTTCTCTCACTTTTCCAGGCTTTTATATGCTAAATTTTGGGGTATAATTGCATGTGTGTAATGTCAAATTGCATGAACCATTACACTACCTTACATTACATTGCATTACATTATAGTCATTTAGCAGAGACACTCTTATCCAGAGCAACGTACAGTACATTAGGGTGTATTGTATCATTAACACACAGTCTATTTACAGTCGTAAAATGACTATTGCCTTCACAGTGATGATCCTCTCAGTCATTTTAAAGGGTAATGACACCCTCTATCAAACTCCTTTAGCTGTAAACGTGTTTGTATACCTACTTTATAGCGGAACATTTGAATCCATTCCATTAATTCAGCATTTATGAAATGATATAATTGTGTTCTGCTGCATAGAGATTTTGAAAAATGCGATCTTCAGCGCACTCTGGCCCCGCCCGAAGTGTGACATTGGTAAGGTCATGTCATATATACTGTAGATATCCAGATATCCAGTTTAAAAACTGTTGAAAATTGTTGACGCCTCCAAATTTGTCAGTTTAATTAAACGGCACATTTTTAAAGCCGGCAAGCTAGCTGTTTTGGATCAATATCAAACTGAACCCTGCCGGCACCTCATTGGTGGTGAATAGTGTAGAAGGTGAGGCCAGGCTAAAACAGGGATAATTAGACTTTTATGCATTGGTTGGTCATTCGGGTTGAGCTGGGTAGGGCAGGTGCACCTGCTCATTCACCAATCAGCACTCTCCTTTCTCAACTGTCACTCCCTTTTCTGCTGATGCTGTGCCTTCTAAATACCACCCCTCTCCAGCTTTCGCCCCTGTGTGTCCGGATGTATTTCATAACCAGGGACTAAACCAGTGTTAGTTTGATTCTTCTTTTGTGTTCCTGTACCATCTATATTTGCTTGGTATTTTTTTGCCAATATGGTTTCTTTGGATATAAAGAAGATAAAAATGAAAAATAGAGTGTCATTTCATAAAAGAATACATATTAATAATTTATAGCATGAAAACCTTGTTTCATTTTCATTTTTCACAGATAAATATGATTTATATCCTCATGTCTACATCTCCCCACATCTGATATATCATCTTGACAAAAACTGAACGACACTTTAATTGTAAAATGAACACATATTGTTTACTTTGTTTTGACTTTTATATTTCACACATTATTTACGTTGTTTTGAAATTAATTTTAAATTGAATTATGATCCAGGTGTACAGACTCACGGGTAATAATAATGAAACAGAACTCAGGGGTTTAACTCTGTCTCGCCCAAGTGTGTTTTTACCGAAAGCTCTTCATGGTCAATATAGCACAAGAGCCATTTAATAACCCAGTTTATCAGAGAAAACTCGTTTTTTACTCTTACTCCAGCAGTTTCCTGGACCAGTACCTTTATTTCTACTGAAGAGAAGAAACAATAATTCTCATTCAAGTGTGGTTTGTGCAGCTGTTTTAACCCCAGAATTTCAGTAATTATTCTCAAACAGTTTGATTCCATTTTCTCAATGGCCAATGATTGAGGGTATTAAGCCAGCAGTTTCAAAATGTCCCAATGTCTCATTTGAGGTTTTTATTTAAGAATGCCCAGAGAAATGGCATTGGTAACACGAGTAAGGACTGAATGTTTTTTTCTTCTTCTAACAAAGGTCCTGTCTTCACTGACACAGTGACCTCTGTTGTAATTCAGCCTGGCTGAAATTGGATTTCACAGCGGATTATTTGCAAACGGCACAATAACAGGGCTTATTCCCGCCAGCCGATCAAAGGCGCGGGAGCGAGGTGGGGACACAGAGACGATTAGCCGGAGCAGCCGGAGCAGCCGAAGGCGCCGGAGAGCGCCGCTCTTATCAGACCATCGCAATTCACGCAGATGAAGCTATTTATCCAACATCGCCGACACGTTTCCCACCTTTGATATTTGAAAAGGGACACATTATAGATCAGAATGTGATAAAACCGACTGTGTTTTCCCCCGTGAAAGTACACCATTATCTCTCTGGAAGAGCAGCGCGTGCCGTGATCTTTGCATGGGGGCTGAGATTTTACTAACAGCAGAATGTAATAGCTATTGGTAAAAAACTGAAGGCAGGTGAATATGTAGCAGTAAAGTGTCCTTTTTTGTGCCACTTTGCTGTCGTTCAGTGCACCCCAGCAGTGTTGATATACAGAAAGGCCCTGCAGAGACGGACTTTACTACAGTCGTAATGAAGGCCACGGCATCACCGGATTACCCATGAGCCTCAGGTACAGTACTGTGCAAAAGTCTTAGGCACAGGTAAAAACTATTCTGGAAAGCTAAGATGCTTTCAAAAATAACAAAACAAACAGTTTTGAATAGTGAAAAATGTACTGTAAAGAACAGTGAACAGTCAAATATGTTTTCGCTGTGACCGCCTTTCACCGTCCTGCAGTTTTATAAGAAAAACCATCTGGTAAGTTGTATCAAACATATATATTTTTAAGGCAGGCTATTGCGTAATAGGTTACTGTATTTAATGAACTGCAAACATTATTACATTTTATTTTTTTTTTGTTGATAAATTAATGTTTGAAAATCACAAATGTGCTCTTTTCTACTGGCACACTAATGCAGAAAAAAAGTAAATATAAAAATGTATATTTAAAAGATCTAGGGTGCCTAAGGTCTCACTGTCTTTCTACAGAACGCTGCAGTATTACAGGAGCGCTTCTCCGGTCCTGATAGCCACACCTTAACGAGCAGAATCAGACCCTTTATGCCGTTAGATCGGACAACCTTGAGGAGGACGGACGCCAGGGTTCGAGGGACCGGTATTACGGCGAGCTTACAGTATTACCGTCCGTTACCGTATCTCCCAGCGCAAAGCGCCGTTTCCCTCCGCTCGAGCGGCCGTTCTGCCGGCGTGACCGAACCGCTTTTCACCGGAAAGCTTTGAGCTCCCAGTATCGGCTCCGCTCCAGATTCCCTTTGAATATCGCACCCGGGAAAATAAGACGTTTTGACCGTGGAGCGTAATCCAGCACCGTGAGAAGGCTATTACTCAGTCAGTTAAATGGCCCACCGTTTGTCTACGTTTCACATCCGTATCAAAAGCCAAGTTTTAGTCAGCCGTTTGACAGGGCCCGGGCACTTATAAAATGCAGTTTCTCCGTTTCCCCGGATCTAATTACACTGGAGTGGGTTCGGCGTCGGAACACTTCACGCTGCGACTGGCATTTATGCATTTATTTATTTCATTCGGGATCCGGCGCTGTTGATTAATTGCGGGCGCGTCGGGGGGAGGGGAGCTCTGCCTCGCCGTTTTTCTCACCGCCGTGATTGCGTGCCGTCCCATCGATCGGCCCCAGCCTGCGGAGGAGAGAGGAGGAGGAGGAGGAGGAGGAGGAGGGAGGGAGAGGAGGGAGAGCCAGGGCTCTGTTACGGGCTGCGTGGATGGTGCTTTGGGCTCCAGAAAAGCCGGGGTGGTGACTGAAGGATGGGTAGGGGGTGATTCGCATTCTGATTGCTTCACAGCTTCGTCTTTGATTGTCTTTTTGCTGCGTAGCCTCCAGGGCACACACACACACACACACACACACACACACACACACAGATGCACACACACAAAGACAAATGCACACACAGACAAATGCACACAGATACTCACAGACGCACACACACATAACCACGCACACACACACACACACACACACACACACACACATAACCATGCACACACAAACACAGGCACGCACACATACCCACATGAAAGCACACACAGACCCACACACTCACATGCACAATCACACAGACACATACAGGCACATATACACACAGACGCACATACACACATATACAAAAGCACACACACAGGCACAAACACACTCACACACATCAACGCACACACAGGCACAGGACCAAAACCTGCTTTGTTTATCTAACCCACAAAGCCCTGGCTCACTCAGCATTTACATATCAGTACTGCAGATGGTGACAGCATGCTATGAGAATGTGTGTGTGTATGTGTGTGCGCCTGTGTTTGTGTGTGCGTGTGTGTGTCTGTGTGCATGTGTCTATGTGTGTGTGTGTGTGTGTGTGTGTATTTGTGTGCCTCTGGGTGAGTGCGGGATGTCTCTGAAACATCCACATGGTGTCAGGCGGAAGCTCCTTATAAGGGGACAGCTGGCCAGAGGGAGCTGGGACTGCCTGTGAGCTATACGGGCCCTGATTGGCTTGTTGATTGGCACCTGGAGAAGACCCAGCCACTCTGAGGCACACCAGCCCAGCAGGTCCCCCCAGCTGCTGAACTCAGCTCCCAGTTTTGGGAGCCCCTGGCTTCTCACCTGCCTGTCGAGATCGTCAAACTCAGCCGCCAAATATCTTTCATCCCTTCTGACCTTGATCCAGATTCAAGAGATAAACCCATAAAAAAAAGAAATTCACACAAGGAAAGTAACATATAACAAATAAAATATAACAAAACAGGAACTGAAGCATTAAAGTGCAAACTGTTCGGAAGGTTTTGCCATATGGTGCGAAGGAACCGTATTAGCATTGTTGGGCTGGTTTCCACCAGTTTGGCAGGTGCCTGAGGCGAGGTGTTTAACCTGTGCCTACGCTAATCCCCGCGTTCTGAGGGATTTTCACGAGAAGCACATTCTGGCAACCGGAGGAGTAAAAGGGTAAAAATTACACAGCAAAGCCTGACATTTGCAGGGATAAGAAAAAAGTATTTTCTGATGAGGAGGATTAGAGCACTACAGGTGTAGCGCTGCGGTGTACAAGCTGGAGGAACCACTTGCTCTCCAGTCCTCAAATCACAGACCTGCTGGTTCCCCCCTCCCCTTTACCTGGGTGTCAGGTGTGAAGCCTGATTAGCAGCTGTGTCAGGCCATCTAAAGGGCCCCTGTAAAAGGATGTGTTAGGCCATCTAAAGGGCCCCTGTAAAAGGATGTGTTAGGCCATCTACAGGGCCCCTGTAAAAGGATGTGTTCGGCCATCTAAAGGGCCCTTGTAAAAAGATGTGTCAGGCCATCTACAGGGCCCCTATAAAAGGATGTGTTAAGCCATCTACAGGGCCCCTGTAAAAGGATGTGTTAGGTAATCTGAAGGGCCCTTGTAAAAGGATGTGTCAGGCCATCTAAAGGGCCCTTGTAAAAGGATGTGTCAGGCCATCTGAAGGGCCCTAGTCAAAGGATGTGTCAGGCCATCTGAAGGGCCCTTGTAAAAGGATGTGTTAGGTCATCTGAAGGGCCCTAGTCAAAGGATGTGTCAGGCCATCAAAAGGGGCAGGCGTAATTTTGGCTCGGGTGCGATTTCACTAGAATGGTGCACACTGATATAGTTTCATCCCATGACACGAGGGTCGAGGGACCATTAAGTGACCTGATATTATCTTTCCCACAATGCACTACCTACTCACCCCATTTAATATTAACTACAGGGAGTATAACCCATATTTGATTGAACACTAAAAAGGGTATGTTACGAAAATGACTTCCGGGTCATTCTGTTTCAGATAGTGACTAATGTGACTAATGACATAGTACTTACTCAAAGTAATAAGGAAAACCCACAGTGTAGTCTCATACATTGGCCGATTTTAAAAAGATTTGCGATCAGCTCAGCTAACTTGACAAGTGGACCAAAGGACTTTCCACTAAAGACATTAATGGGTTTTTAAGAGTGAATCATACTGGGATGAGATCTCTGGAGGGGGTGCGGGCTGGGTAAACAAGGGGTGAGCCCTATATTCTCCACTCCAAAGTGTAAACGAAAGCCTTGGGTGCAGGAACAGAATGTCACAAGGTGCAACAAAGAGCTTGTCCAGTTTTATCTGTTGCCTGTATCTATCTTGTGTCTTTGGTCTTCAAATTACCCAGAAATGAAATAAGGTCCACCATCTTTAAGGACATTCCGGCCCGTAACATGCTTCTTGTTGGAGCTAGGTGGCCGCGGAAGGATTCTTGAGCCAGGAAACAAGTACATCCTCTGAAGAAGTATAAATCCCCGTCTGCCAAGTCCATCGGGGCTTCACACTGTTGCTTGAAAAAGTAGAACATCATATTACTGGTTATTGGTTTTGCATGTGCTAAATAGTTTTGCATGCTAAAGATCTTAGTAAATCAGTAAAAACACCCCAAAAACCAGCAGACACTGCGGCCCTCCAGGACTGGAGTTTGACACCTCTGTGTTATGTGTATTTGAGCATAACGGTGTATATCCCATTTTGTAATCATAATGTATTGTACTGTAGTTTTGCCCCTGTTCTCACTCACTGGCACAGCGTCTGTTGGATTGTAGACAGGCAGAGTGGAAACAATTTAGATCAATCAGATCAATGTCACATTGAAATAAAATTTTATTTATACTTGGTAAAATGTATGAAATATGAATCCATATCATTCTTCCTCTGATCGTGATGATCTCTTGTCCTCGGATCATTTCTCAAAGTTTTGGGTTTAGTTTCTGGAAGGGAGTCTTCTCTACTGGAGCCCATTGAAACATCTGTTGTCCTGGATTTTTGGATGAGACAGTTTTAGGGGGGGGGGGGCGGGTGAAGGTTGGAGGGTGACTGCATCCCCAGACATCAATCAAAGAAAACAGAATGACTCAGACTGGAGTCATCCTCCCATCTCCTGCCGACACCCCGCCAGCACTTTGGTTTAATTTCTCTCTTTATTCCCTTTTTATCTTGATTTTTTTCAGGCAAAAGGAATCTTTTCATTTCAGAGTGAGAGGGAGGCTGAAGGGTGTGGGTGGTGTGTGTGGGGGGGATTGTGGGACACCTGCACAGACGAGGGAGTTTGGCAGGAGGGGGGTGCGTTTTTCCACAACGAGAGTGACAAACACATTCGCGCTTTTTCAGAGAGCACCGTTCTGAAGCCTGCAGTGGAAATTGCTTCTTGCCTCAAAGGTGCTTAGTGGAGCTAATCACCCGCTAAGTGCAGCTAACCACCTGCTTCGCACTGCTCACCACCCGCTTAGCCTAGCTAGCCACCCACTTAGTACAGCATGCCACCTGTTTTTTGGAGCTAACCAGCTGCTTAACGTAGCTAACCACCTGCATGGTACAGATTATCACCTGCTAAGCTCAGCTAACCACCCGTTTAGCACAGCTAGCCACCTGCTAAGCGGAACTAACCACCCCCTTAGCACAGCTGACCAACTGCTGAGTGAAAATAACCATCAGCTTAGCACAGCTGACCAACTGCTGAGTGAAGCTAACCATCAGCTTAGCACAGCTAGCCACCCACTTAGCCCTCTGCACAGCTCCTTGGTAAATGTTTGGCATTTATATAGCGCCTTCATCCAAAGCGCTGTACAATTAATGCTTCTCATTCACTCATTCATACACGCACCAACGGCAATTGGCTGCCATGCAGGGCACCAACCAACTCATTAGGAGCATTTGAGGGTTAGGGGTCTTGTTCTTAGGGACACTTTGTCGCACACACAGGGCGGAATCCAACCGTCAACCCTCTGACTGCCAGACGACTCTTACCGCCTGAGCCAATGCCGCCCGTAGAGCCAGGTGAGGCTATGAAAACGCCGATGGCCTGTTTCGACCTTGCGCACTCTAACCACACAGCTATCCCAGTAACAGAATACTGGCAGCCATTTTATATTATTCAAAATATGGTACCCATACATTAATTAATAGTGCAAACCAAGCAGGCAATGTACAATGGACAATGGAATATATTTGAAATCATAAAATCCAATAAATATATATGATACAAGTGTTAATTAGAGTGTAAATCAGGCAAATTATTCACAATCTGCTTCATTTGGATCGTCTTGTGCTAGTCCGCTATAAGGCTAGCCCTGAGTATCTGCATTGCTTTATATTTCATTTTGGCTTTGTACTGATATCATTATGGGGATGACACCATATATTCAGATATTCAACATGAATTTGGATCATATTTTGAGTGGTTGGTAACTGTAAAAGATAAAATAAATAAGAAAAGCCAGGGTAATTTCCCGATTGGGAGGCTTTGAACTTTGCACAAAGTAATTGATTGATAATAACTTTCCTTGCTGTCAGTGTGAGGAAATTCATTCGTGTTTGCCAAAGGAGCCTTTCCTTTGCTCAAATACACCTGGAGATTCATATGGGGATGTTGGAGGAAAATTGAGTCTTAACTACTCAATCTTGGCCAATGTATTATATGAGAATAATCAAAGTCCCTTACTGTATGTCCGAGGCAGATTACATCTCCCTGCTGAACTTTATGAAATAAATTAAAATGCATGTGAAATTACAGAATAGAAATAAAGGTACGAAAGGTGCCTAAGAAGCTACAAATGCTTGTTGCTGGGGTGGTACCCTATAGGCACAATACATAAAATTGTACCCCCTAGGCAGCAATAATTAATGTATACTTTTTTTGCTTGGAAAATGTACTCATTACTTTACTTTCAGGGTACGTTCAGGAAATTTGATCCTGGAAGACCAAAAATGTATCTCCACTGAGATACACTCCACTTTGTTTGTGAGAGTGTACGGTTTACTTGCTCAGCTATAAGATAACATGGGTCTGCAATGGAAGCAGACAAAGCTCTGGTAATTAGCTTAGTTGAGGTTGTGAGGTCCTGAGCCCCCATCGACAGCTTTACTGTAAGATTAATGCCCTGATAGCTCTCTCATCTCCGCCATCCGTGGACATTAACCGGATGTTAAGGCTTTGCCGTCCGGACAACCACAGGGCAGGGCGGGAGGGGGGGGTCCGTTTAAATATAACCCCTTACCAAGGCCAACAGTATCGGCCCCTGAAGAGGTCATTCCACTGTGGTTCAGACTTGCATGGTGTTATGCTCACAGTCATGTGCAGTCCATGCCCATTGTTAATTCAACTCTTAACAGAACAAAATGTCCAGTGTTAATTCAACGCTTAACAGAACAAAATGTCCAGTGTTAATTCAACTCTTAACAGAACAAAATGTCCAGTGTTAATTCAGCTCTTAACAGAACCAAATGTCCAGTGTTAATTCAGCTCTCCCTGTTGTTTTAACCAAATTCCCAATATGGCATGGTAACCATCCCACACTTTTAATTGCTGATGGAATAATCCCTCCCACTCCACTTGAGCCAATGAGAGGTGGCTGTGGTACATTCCTCAGGTGGGGGCTGATTGTGTTTCTAATGAACATGCTGTGCTGTATATGGGCTTGTCTTCCCATCGACTCTACAGGCTGCAGAGGCCTCGCTACGCACGGTGAAACTCGTTCTCCCGTCCACAGACTGCAGGTCATACCCGGGGGTGGGGTGTGGGCGGGCGACAATGCAGTCTAGCTGACAGTTTCCAGACAACCATAAATAAACAGCTTTGACAGAATGTCCTCAGACAAGCGCACACACACACACAAACACACACGCACACACACGCACACGCACACGCACACACACACACCTCCCCTCTTCCTTGCTATTCTAAGCCTTTGCAACGCTTTGTCACAGTCTTATCGTGACGCAAAAGGTCGACGGGGAGAGGGGGCGGGGCATCCCTCTGTCAGTCCGCTGCCTTTATCTCCGTAGCATTTGAGGTCGGCGAGTTATGACACGCGACCCTGACCGTCAGTGTTGCCGGGCGACTGTCTCCGTCCCAGACACTCCTGCATTATTTAGCGTGTGGCCAGATGTCCTTATCTTGCCCGCAGCTTACCTTTGATATACGATGGAACTGCTGATGAGTTATCGCTCTGGCTGAATACCTCTCCTGAAGCCAAGCATCCTCCTGCCTGTCAGTATTCAGGGAGAGGTCTGCCTGTCAGTATGCAGCGAGAGGTCTGCCTGTCAGTATTCTGCGAGAGGTCCACATCTATACATCTACACCAATCAACATACATCTAAGCAAATCTACAAACATCTACACACATCTACACAAATCTACATACATCTACGCGAATCTACACACATCTTAAGCACATCTTAAGCACATCTACACACATCTTAAGCACATCTACACATCTACACACATCTACACACATCTACACACATCTACACACATCTGCACACATCTGCACACATCTCCACACATCTCCACACATCTTAAGCACATCTCCACATATCTACGCAAATCTACATACATCTACATTTTATAGCATCATTTTTATGTTTTTTAAATTACATTTTGATTGGTCAATAATGGAGCCTTTAAAATCGCCTCATGGGTCAGAAAGCACATCTTAAAGTATTGGGCTTTCGTTAAGTCCAACACGTCCCACTGGGTGCTGGGTTTGGGGGCTATTTTAAGACTGGTTTACATTTCCCCAAAGCAAAGCAAAACAGAACTTTGTTTACTTGCCACACTACTCTCAAATGCTATTAAAAGCTGATTTTATGATCTGGGTATGAACGGTAATCCACAACCGGAAAATAACTTTGACGTCCTTAATATGGTGTGTGTGTGTGTGTGTGTGTGTGTGTGTGTGTGTGTGTGTGTGTGTGTATGTGTATGTGTATGTGTGTGTGTGTGTTTCCAATCCCAAATTCTGAACCACGATTGTACACCATACACTACTGTAAAACCCTCATCTGATTATGTTCACAAAAACACGAGACCTTTAGACTCCCGTGAGGTCCGACTTCTGACGATGACACAGTTGTGCTTTCTTTGAACACAGGCCGTGCCAGTGGACGCAATGGTCAGGTCCAGCAGTGAAAGGACACTACAGGATTAGGACAGGTTTTTTTTTTTTGGGCAGATAAAAGTCTTTACTCACTATGTCTCACTGAGCGGTTATAACCTCACAGTTTAACAGTTTAACAGATGGATGTTTAGTCGAGCGGTGGCAAGTTTAGATAAAACGGTCGCTGCTTGGTTTTATCCTCCCGAGTCCATCGCTCCGTGTTACGGTGCCATTAATTAACCATTAACTCAGATGCTAATACAACATTAGCATTCATTGCAGCATCTGCCCTTAAGTAGATATCACTTACAGTTAACGCACAAAACATTAAAATGGCTGCACAAATGAAGGATGGTGAGTATATGCAAAACAAAATATGGCTCATCCATTAATTAGGCAAATAACGCCTTTCACGCACAGTGTCATGTATAAAAGTGCTAGACAGGCCTGGTTGCATATAGTTATGGCTACCATGGCAATAACAGGAGTCCTCGGTGACTTTGAAAGTGGTGTGATTGTTGGCAAGAACATTAGTTACCAAGATGGCTTCTCTGGGATATTGTAGTATTAGGCCTGAGACAACAAGTTGTTCTTCCATCAGTAAGCATGAGCTGATTGATTTCCCATAGAGGAATGCTGTCCTATTCCTCCTGTAGAATTCCCATGCTGTCCTATTCCTCCTGTAGAATTCCCATGCTGTCCTATTCCTCCTGTAAAATTCCCGTGCTGTCCTATTCCTCCTGTTGAATTGGATCAGCATAGTAACCACTTTTGTTCCCTGATTGGCTGGATTTTGCCTTGGCCTGGTTGGATTACACTGATGAGTACACAGAGTGTAATCCTGGTGTGATGCATTGAAGCAGAGTGGCTATCTGTCTATTTAAGTCACAGCCTGGTCCATTCATAACACATCAGCAGCCTGGGCGTTTAAATCAGCACAGACACGCCTGCACCGTGCGTGTATCAACCTGACGTCCCAGAGCTGGCCCTGCAGAACACAGCTGCTCTTCTGGGGCCACCCCCCCCTCTCCAAATACTCAGTTTGTTCATTGCATCAGTCGTATTGTCTTGCATACATACTAAGTCACTCACTCACACACTCACTCACTCACTCACTCACACTGACTCACTCACACACTCACTCACTCACTCACTCACTCACGCACTCACTCGCTCACGCACTCACTCGTTCAATTAGTGAAGGCATGCAGCGGTTAAGGAACGTGGCCGTTGTGGGCTGTGGCAGGGACACACACACACACACAGTCCCGCATCTTCTCAAATGAAAAACAGGCTCCTGCTGTGAACTTAACCAAGTGTGTGAGGGGAAGAGGCCGCTCGGCGTCACAGTGCTCACGGCTCCGGCCGGTCTTTATTTCTCAGCCCGCTATTCTCTCACAACGCCCCCTCCACACCCCAACGTCCCCAGCACACCTCCACCACCGGGCCCATACACCCCGCCTCATTAAAGCAGCTCAGAAGGTTCCAGAATGGAGTGGGCCGAAGACGTCCGTAGGTTCGGTCGACGTCATTAAGCTGTGCCATGTGACCGCGGTGGGGCGCGGTCGCCCTCGTTCTGCCAGCGGTGCGCTGGGTTTAAGTCTGCCAGGTATCCCCTGGTTACCACGAAGAGATCGTTCACGTCAGACACCAACGGGATCTTCGGTGAGAGACGGGCCTCTCCTCCAATCAGGCCTCGTCTCCTGTTGCGCTCTGGCGCCGTGTGACCTGTAGAGTGTAAGATGTGACCTATGGGGTGCGGTTTATTTAAAATAGTCAACGACTCGTGGCGAGTCTGTGAAAGGACCAGATGTGCTTCAGGGTCTCAGTTGGTGATTTTAAATTGAGGAAGGAACAACAGACACCCGAGAATGTAGCCTTCTGTCTCTGAGACTGTGCTCCACTCTTACTGTCTTTGTCTTTGTCTTTGCCGTTTAGCTCTCCTGTGCCGAGAGTACAACACATTATTTCCCATGATAGTGAAGGATTTTCTCCATAGCCACCTAAACTGGATTTGTGTTTTTGTATTTTCCTGGTTTAATATTGTGTAGAGGGTAATAACATATCTAATTGGAGGCCTTAGAGCCAGGGGGCACAACTCGAGGGCTGGACTGCATACTGTTTTTGTTTAGTTTTTTCCAACCAACTGCCTTGTTTTTAACTTGCTGCCAGCTCTATAAATTACCCTGGTACAAGCCTGTACTTGAGCACAGTAAAATCATTAGGATACACTTGCAGTCTATACCCTAACTCATGTCTATACACATGTCAGATAAGATATGATTGAGTCAATTAAATAATTAAGACCAGAAGTTGGCACAAAATTCTGAAACGGATCAGCCCTTGTTGTGCACCCCTGCCTTAAATTAAATTAAAAAAATATTATATTGGTATCAGAAGAGTCACTTGGAAAGCCGAATCATCACAACAACATGGCTAGCCGAGTTTCGGGTAAACACACGTTTCGGCCAAAGGGCTTATGTTTTGTAGCAGGTTGCAGCCTTGGTATAATAGACTAAACAAAGCAAAGCAGAGCAGGTAGAACTTGTATTCAATTCCTGCCAAGGCAGCGATAATGGGTCTCTTGCGATACTTTGAGGCTGGAGTGTTCTTGAGTGAACGTCTGGGCCGATTATTTTCATTGTTTCTCAGCACTTAACTCAGATGATAAAAACATTTAACAACCATAACCCTCTTTTTTGGATCTCATCTGATGGGATTGGATTGGATCGGATCGTTGGTTGGTTGGTAGGTAGGTACCCTACCCCAGCTCGAGCTGTGCTTTCAAACAGCTGGTAGCTGGTTTACCAGTTTAGACCAGCTCCATACTCAACATTGTTTGAGCACCTCAAGCTACATATGTTTTGAAACAGCTAGTAGCTGGTAGTTTCAAGCTGGTCATAGCTGGATTTTACAGCAGGGTAGATATCACTTTTCACGATTAGGCTGGGGGAACTAAGCATTCATATCAGTTCATTTCAGTCCCCTATCAGGTATGGAGAGCACATTCCCACCACAGTGCTGATATCCCAGCTCCTCTCTCTGACTAATCTGAGCGGCTTGGCTGGAGTTCGTGGCGTATGATCCGAGAACTGTAAAGATTTGTGGAGTAATGGTGTTGGCATCAAAGACTCGGAGAGTGTAGGGAGGGGTCTTGGGGGGGTTATCATCACAAAATCGCATGGTTCATTAAGCACGATTAAAAATGCATGAGAACCCGCTTAGTTTCACCGGTATCTGATTTAGCGGTAATGAGGAAGATGATGGCGGTGGAAACAAAAGGACAGAAGAACAATAGGCTAGCCCACTAGCGTGTGAGCGCGGACGTGTGCTGGGCGCGGGAGGGGTAAGGTGTAGAAGAATGAGGAGTGTTGCCATGGCAATCGTACGAGCAACCAATTAATGAAGTGGGCCCGACGAGGGAGAGTCGGTCCGTGGGACGGCTGATTAAACCATTTCAAACTATTATTAATGAAGGTGAGCTGGGCCTTCCGTCGAGGAAGACTTACCCTACTGCAAATGTCCTACTGCTCCCTCAAGTGCAAGATATGAATACTTCAAATCCGTAGTTGAAATAAATATTAATAGCAAATACACTCAGTGATCACTTTATGTACCCCAGCTTGTTAATGCAAATTCTTGGTCAAGAGGTTCAGCTGTCAGACCAAATGTCAAAATGGGGAAGAAATGTGATCTAAGTGACTTTAACCATGGAAACAGGGGAGTATCTCAGAAACTGCTGATCTTCTGGGATTTTCATGCACAGCAGTCTCTAGAATTTGTGGAGAATGGTGTGAAAAACAAAATACATCCAGTGAGCAGCAGTTCTGCAGACAGAAACGGTTTGTTAATGAGAGAGGTCAGAGAAGAAGGTCCAGACTTGTCAAAGCTGACAGGAAGGTGACAGTAATGCAAATATAACCACACATTACAACAGTGGTATGCAGAAGAGCATCTCTGAACATACAACACGTCAAACCTCTAAGTGGGTTAAGTGGGCTACAACAACAGAAGACGTAAGTCTAATAAGTACCTTAGTCCATTTGTTTTTAATGCGCCTAGCGTGGTATTATGAAGAAACCATGTTCAGGAATGACCAGATTGAGGATTGTACTATAAATCTTTAGTCATGCTGTATTCAAGCCACTCAGAACTCAAACAATGCGAGGAAGCGCTGCTTAAGGTTCCTTAAAAGCCGAGTCTTGCAGGCTGAGTCAGGCTGTCCTGATTTGACAGGTGTTTTTCTCAGTCTGACAGCAGTGGAGTGAGATTGAGTACTGCACTCTGTGCTCCTCTTTGCACAGGATGTGTGTGTGTGTGTGTGTGTGTGTGACAGTCCGGGCCTTCGCAGCAATGAGAGATGACTGACTTCTAGGCCCCTCACCCCCAACACTCTTCGTAACTGAGAAAAACCGGTCCGAAAGGCAGGATTCATCGGCGACTCGTACAGGGGGAAACGTACATGGTGAAAGAGCCGTTGCGCTGGAAATCGCAGTATAAATAATAATAAAAAAGCTATCGAAACGCACCTTTCATACGGGGGCAGGTGGGGCGGGAGACGTGGAGGAGAGAGGAGTGGGTACACATGAGGAGGTACTGCCGCAGCCACAGGTGCAGAAGTGCACTGCATCACTCACACTCACTCCCACGTCTCTGGATAAAGGAGGGGATAGCGTGACTTTCCCTTCGGCCTCGCCGTACGATGCAGAGGATAACCCTGTGTACCTCAGCCTGTGTTAACGCAGAAGAGCCGTTTCCACGCTGCTGCGACAGCATGTGTTTCTGTGTTTGCAGTCACGCTGTTTTACCAAGCGAAGACGGTGAAGGAGAAAGAGGTCTATGGCCTATAGATGGCAATAGAAAGATAGCTTAGCGTGAGGCTATGTTTTTATTCTGCTCTGTCTAAGTCTACTCTCTGAGAAAAGCCAGAGAAATGTTCGACTTCAAGACACTGTGCTTGTGCGATGATGCTGCCAGATGGTTAGGTTTTTTTCTCTACGTTAACACTATAAAACTACTTATTTATACAGTAGTTATCGTTATAGTTACAGTTCTTTAAGATTTATTTTCTTCTCTCACGTAGAAAATATTACCTGTTTTAAGTTACTGTTTGCTTGACAAGTGGAAATTTCTTACCCCATTGGCAAATTTTGAAACGAGTCCGTCTCACCTCATTGGCCATATTTTGTCTTATTTAGCAAAAATGAAAAAGAAATTAGATTTAAAATCTCAGCATATGACTGAAATGCTCAGTACTGAGATTTCCTTTTTTTTTTTTTTGGTCTTTGCAGTGCTGACAGATAACACTTCATTCAACAGGAACAAGATTCAGCTTTGCTAAATTACAGACGATGTACAGAAGATGGTAGATCTACAGGAACAGGGTTGGGCAGCCCTGCTCTAGCTATTGAATGAGGTCTGCTTCATTAGGGTTGGAGTGAAAACCTACAGGATGGTATATCTCCAGGAACAGGGTTGGGCTGCACTCCTCTAGCCGTTGAATGAGGTGTGCTGTGATAAGATTGGAGTGAAAACCTGCAGGACAGTAGATCTCCAGGAACAGGGTTGGGCAGCCCTGCTCTATTCTAAAACTGTTCTTCCCGGGAAAGCCTGTTTGTGTGGTATTCCACTGGGAGAGGTCAGAGAGGTTCCTGCTCCAGCGAGTTAGTGCTTACACCCCTCAGGATGAGATCTTACACTGCCCCGGTGTATCAGCTGCAGGGTCACTGAACACACCTGCGACCAGGGCGGAGTCTCACAGGAGAGTCCAGTGTGTGCAGGGATACCTGTGGAGAAAGTGCAGAACACCCCCCTCACTGGCTGCCTGCCCGACTGACTGACACCATCAGGGAGGGGGAGGGAGAGTGGGAGGGGGAGAGAGGAGGGAGAGGGAGAGAGGAAGGGAGAGTGGGAGGGAGAGGGGGAGAGAGAGAGGGAGAGAGAGAGGGAGGGAGAGTGGGAGAGAGAGGGAGGGAGAGGGAGAGTGGGAGGGAGAGATGGAGGAGAGAGAGGGAGGGAGAGGGGAGAGAGGGAGAGGGTGAGGAAGAGAGGGCGGAAATTGTTGTATGTGTGCGTGTGTGTGTGTGCATGTTTGTGTGTATGTATGTGCCTGTAGTGTGCGTGATTTTGTGTGTGCGTGCGTGTGTGCGTGCGTGTGTTTATGTAACACTCTGGCAGTATTTGCTGTATGTATTTCATGCCAGTGAAGCATATCGAGAGGTAGAATAAAGCAACGTATTCACACAAACCACTCTGACAAGTCTGTCTTTCCTTCTGAATAACTCTGATGTACGTTGTGTTGTTTTCAGGGCCTAATTCATGTCATGATCTGTGAGAATCTGAATACTGCGTTTCAAAGTGAATAAAATCGCAAAGCTCAACACTGCAGAACTACGGACAAAGCCGTATTGTACTAGCTTCCATTAGAGCGTGTGAGTGTGCTTGAGTGTGAATGAGAGTAAGAGACAGACTTGGATCAGCCACTAAACAAAAGGATCCGTGGGTGGAAAGGGGAATAAACACAAGCAGAAAAAGGACAAAAATTAGGGGGACAAAAGGGTGAATACAAAAAAGAGAAATAAATAAAGCAGATCAGTCCCCTGCTACCGGTGGCATGCGAGGGAAAACTTTTAATTTTCTCGTTTTTTTCTTCCGCCCGTTTTTTTGCGTCCTCTCCGGAGGGGCTGTCATCTGCAATTCCGATCAGCTTTCCTGCACGGGAATTAGGCCTGTTGCCATGGCGACGCAGCTGCGCCTGTCGTGTGGGAGCGAGGCACTTCAGGGACCAATCACCTTACAGCGGCGAGCCAGGTCTGACAGGCCATACGCAGGAGAAACACCAACAGCCCTCTTTCTTTCTCTCCTCCCTCTCTCTCACTCTCCTCCCTCCCATCTCCTCTTCTATCTCTTGCTCTCTGTCCTCTGCTCCTCTCTCTGTCCTCCCCTCTCTCTCCTTCTCCTCACTCTCACTTACTCTCTCTTTCTTTCCTCCTTCACTGTCATACTCTCTTCCCTCTCTCTCTCTCTCCTCCCTCTCTCCCTCTTATCTCTCTCTCTCCTCTCCTCTCTCTCTCTCACTCCCATCTCTTCCTCCTATCTCTCTCTCCTCTCCTCCTCTCTCTGTCCTCCCCTCTCTCTCTCCTTCTCCTCACTCTCTCTCACTCACTCTCTTTCCTCCTTCACTATCATACTCTCCTCCCTCTCTCCTCTACTCTTTGTTTTTTCCTCCTTCTCTCTCACTTTCTCTCCCCCACTTTCCTCCCTCACTTTCTCCTCTCTCTTTCTCCTCCCTCTCTCTTTCCCTGTCCATTTGCTCTCTCTCCTCTCCTGCTCCCCTCTCCTCTCTCTCTTTCTCCATTTGATTGGGAGGATAATGATTTGCTGTTTCATTCACAATGGCTGTTTTGGGACCGGAGAGGGTACAGAGAGTGATTGGACAGTGCATGTGTGCGTGCGTACGCGTGTGCATGTTTGTGTGTCTGTCTGTGCGTTTGTGTGCAAGAATGTATGTGTGTCTGTGTGTCTGCGCGCGTGCGCGTGTGTGTGTGTGTGTGTATGCATGCATTTGTATATTAAAGGGAAAGTGCCCGTCAAACTGCGATCGTGCACATTTTGTGTACTCTACATGCATAGTGTGCATTTAAACATTTTGACAGTTAATAAAAATGCAAACATTACAAGCTGTTTTAAAAAAAAAACAGACAGATTTAAAATGACTAAATGCAGAATAGAAAGGGCAAAAGAGTTTGTAAAAGCCTGAAAATGAAAGCTGTGTGATCTCCAGTGCTTTGGTCAAACAGGGATCCAGCTTGCCAAGCTGCCTCTTTGTGCTGTGTTTGTGAAATATTGCGTGGTGTCCGTGAACAGCCAGCTCCGGAGACGCTGCTCTTCTGCAGTTAGCGGGAGGCTAACGCCGCCATACGGGCCAAACTGTGTCTCATCCTCTGTGTGACCAGGCCTCCATTAACCTCTGATAAATGAGTTATAAAACACGCTTCATCTTTCTTGTCCACACTTTCAATAGTTTATTAACCGCTGTGTAGCAGGGCTTTAGAGTCTATGTGTTTGAAGTTAAAAGCCATGTTGAACTTATCCTGAATGTGGTTTTATAGGGCGACAGTAATGAGTGGATAAAATATGTTTTTCGTATGAAGCAAACCAAGCTTTTTTGCTATAGAGAATATAATAAGGAGTGAACACACACACACACACACACACTCTCTCTCACACAGTACGTTTCCTCTAAATGAGACCCAGCAGGTCATGGCCTTTATTTTTAATATTGTATAATGCCTCAAGAACCAAACAATAATATTCATGAAATGTTTAAAAATGCATTTTTATTGTTGTTATTTTTGTTTATGCTTCACACGTCCAGAGCACAGCATACAGCAAGATGCAATGGGGAAAATGCTCTACTACTACTTATACAGTAGTGCTAGTGCTAGTAATAATAATAATAATAATAAACTCACTACTGCACACAGCTCTGGGCAACATTACTTTGTAGCCTCAGCAAAATGGTGTGACATTATTGGCATTTGGCAGATGCTCTTATCCAGAGTGACGTACAGTTGATGAGACTAAGCAGGAGACAATCTTCCCCTGGAGCAATGCAGGGTTAAGGGCCTTGCTCAAGGGCCCAACGGCTGTGCGGATCTTATAGTGGCTACACATTACATTACATTATTGGGATTTGGCAGACGGTCTTATCCAGAGCGACACCAGGATTAGAACCACCGACCTTGCGTGTCCCAGTCATTTACCTTAACCACTACACTACAGGCCGCCCCACATAAACATAAAGATGTCACATTACTTAACATAATAAACGGGGTGATTATGACAAAACAGCAAAGTGTTTTAGGTAATGGACTCAAAAGGAGGTGTTTAAGAGAAAGGGAGGTGTGATGGAGGTGTGTAAGAGAAAGGGGAGTGTGATGGAGGTGGGTAAGAGAAAGGGGAGTGTGATGGAGGTGTGTAAGAGAAAGGGGAGTGTGATGGAGGTGGGTAAGAGAAAGGGAGGTGTGATGGAGGTGGGTAAGAGAAAGGGGAGTGTGATGGAGGTGTGTAAGAGAAAGGGGAGTGTGATGGAGGTGTGTAAGAGAAAGGGAGGTGTGATGGAGGTGGGTAAGAGAAAGGGGAGTGTGATGGAGGTGTGTAAGAGAAAGGGAGGTGTGATGAGGTGGGTAAGAGAAAGGGAGGTGTGATGGAGGTGTGTAAGAGAAAGGGGAGTGTGATGGAGGTGTGTAAGAGAAAGGGGAGTGTGATGGAGGTGGGTAAGAGAAAGGGGAGTGTGATGGAGGTGGGTAAGAGAAAGGGGAGTATGATGGAGGTGGGTAAGAGAAAGGGGAGTGTGATGGAGGTGTGTAAGAGAAAGGGGAGTGTGATGGAGGTGTGTAAGAGAAAGGGAGGTGTGATGGAGGTGGGTAAGAGAAAGGGGAGTGTGATGGAGGTGGGTAAGAGAAAGGGAGGTGTGATGGAGGTGGGTAAGAGAAAGGGGAGTGTGATGGAGGTGTGTAAGAGAAAGGGAGGTGTGATGAGGTGGGTAAGAGAAAGGGGAGTGTGATGGAGGTGTGTAAGAGAAAGGGAGGTGTGATGGAGGTGGGTAAGAGAAAGGGGAGTGTGATGGAGGTGGGTAAGAGAAAGGGAGGTGTGATGGAGGTGGGTAAGAGAAAGGGGAGTGTGATGGAGGTGGGTAAGAGAAAGGGGAGTATGATGGAGGTGTGTAAGAGAAAGGGAGGTGTGATGGAGGTGGGTAAGAGAAAGGGGAGTGTGATGGAGGTGTGTAAGAGAAAGGGAGGTGTGATGGAGGTGGGTAAGAGAAAGGGGAGTGTGATGGAGGTGGGTAAGAGAAAGGGAGGTGTGATGGAGGTGTGTAAGAGAAAGGGAGGTGTGATGGAGGTGGGTAAGAGAAAGGGGAGTGTGATGGAGGTGGGTAAGAGAAAGGGGAGTGTGATGGAGGTGGGTAAGAGAAAGGGAGGTGTGATGGAGGTGTGTAAGAGAAAGGGAGGTGTGATGGAGGTGTGATGGAGGTGTGTAAGAGAAAGGGAGGTGTGATTGAAGTGCATGGAAGAAAGCAGCCATATCCTGTCACAACTAAATGACATCCCAAGTTTATTTAAATTAAGTTTAAATTAATGTAGAGAACAATTTCACAAATGTGTATTTGTCATGGTGCCAAGTATTAATGGATACTCCATAAGTGACCTTCATAGATCAGGAGTGCCCAATCGTGTGCCCTGATTCAGTAAACTGTATTTTTACCCAATTGTGACATAAGTGGGGTTTGAAATGAACACCTGCAAACTCTCCGAATACAGGTAATATATATATATATATATATATATATATATATATATATATTTTTTTTTTAACAATGTAATTGTACTTTTCCAGTGTCTAAACTACAAAGGCAGTACTAAAAGTCCCATGGACACTCATTGGTATTGTGATATGAGCTTGTTATTCGATGTAATCATTAGCATTACTAATACATAAGATGGCGTGGATGGAGTTTCTTTCTCTGCTATACTTTTTTATTTATTTATATATAAATAATATCTCAAGAGAAAAAAATGTTTTTGGCAAGTGTCCAATCACTCTGAAACCAAATAGCCACGTTGGGTAGTGAGCCAAAACACTAATTCCAAGCGCTGGATAAATCTCAAAGCGCAATCTTTTACAGTTTGGACAGCATATTGATTATTGAAGGTGCTGTATGGACACTTATTGACCTTCGGGGCCCTGCTGAGAGACACTGGGCTCTTTCCAACGCTTATTTTTCTCCTCCTTATTCCTTTCCTGCTCCTCTTATCGGGAGAGGCAAGAAAAAGAGGCCAGAAAAGGAAATGATGACGGGGAAATGGAGAAAACGTGAATTAGGCAAACGGAATGTCCTCGCTCCTACAAGCGTCAGTTCGAAGTCACATCAGTTACAGACGTGGCAGGTGGGGGGAGGTGGACCTATGGGTCAATCATTTATTTAAAAATACGAACAAAGAGGAGGCTCTCATGTGTCCTTGTTCAAGAGAAACTTCTAGCTTCTAGCTCTTAGAAGGAACATTCCTTGAAAATGGATTTGAAGGCCAGATTTAGATTCCAGGGCCTGTCGATATGAATGGGTGTCCTTACTGGTGAAGGCTCAGCCTGTTTCAGGCCTGGTCGTCTCTCCAGGACCTGCGGTCCGTGCAGACAGTATGGGGTCCCTGGCGGAGCTTGGCTCGTGGCTCATGGCGCTTGGCGTTGAAAGTCGTGCTGACTCTTGTCTTCCGAGCCTCTCTCACCGTTCGGTAAGATGGACCGGTACAGACGCTGCGTCATCCAATCAATGTGCCTTTCCCCTGCTGGTGAAATTGCTCCCGTGTTCAGAACGAATTGGCAGGACCTGGGGCCATATTCATAAAAACCTGTCAGAGCAGGAGTGCCGTCCTGGGATCAGTTCTCCCTCATCTGCTGCCTAAGCGTGTCCATTAGGATCAAAGAGGAGAACTGATCCCAGACCAGCTCAAAAATGCTTCATGAATATGTGCCCTGGGCTCTAAAGCAGGGGATTTCAGAGAGACCTGAATTAAAAAATGTACTTTTTCCTCACTTTAGTCAATTCTTCATCCCAGACGAACATGTCTTAAAGTATATATTCCATGAAATTATGTCAATCAAATGTCTATTTCCCGTTCCCCTCCAATCAGTATACTTTCACACAGCAGAGGGCATTCTTCCCCCCAGAGCCATAGGCTATGGCTCTGTCTCCCCCTCCTCATTTGAGGGTTTATATACGCCACGGACGCTAGTCCTGCTCTTCCCTCCGTTTCAGCTCCTGCAGTCCTGCAGTCCTGGGGTGACATTAGCTCAGAAGTTACTGTACGACCGTTTGTATGGCTGCCCATTCGATCCCTGGTTCGATCCCCTGTCCTAGGTGTGTCTCTAACTCCCAATTTCTGCCAACGAGCTGGTTGGTGCCTTGGATGGCAACCAGTCACCGTTAGTGTGTGTGAGTGTGTGAATGGGAGGCATTAATAGTAAAGCGCTTTGGTTAAAAGCACTATAAAAATGCAGTTCATTCACCAAAGACCGCTTATTAAGAGGAAGCAGGAGTGTCCAGTGGGGGGTGGGGCCGTCTCTCCCCATGACACAGGGTATCATGGGAGCTGAGATGTTGTTATACGTGTGATTTATTGTGAAATTTCGCTGCACACTGCAAGCCCATTGAGTTAAAGCCACACACCCGTAGCCGAGGTAGCGATTGCTTTTCCAGTCTCAGGGGATGATGTCACTCATAAGCGTCTACGCGCTATTGGCAGACTAACCATGCGCTAGTGCACTCACCTCCCTCTGACTTCAGCCCCTTCCAGTAGCGGCTCCAGTGCTGTGAGCTCCCCACCGCCGTCTCCCTGAACCACCGCCACCGTTTCTGTGTGTGTGTGCGTGTGCGTGTGCGTGTGAATGTGTGCGTGTGTGCGTGTGTGTGTGTGTGTGTGTGTGTGTGAATGTGTGTGTGCTTGTGTGTGTGTGCGTGAATGTGTGTGTGTGTGCGTGTGTGTGTGCGTGCGTGTGCGTGTGTGTGTGTGCGTGTGTGTGTGTGTGCATACGTGTGCGTGTGTGTGTGTATGCATTTATGTTTGTATTTGGGGAAGTCAGTGTGCATATGTGTGTAGGACTGTATGTTTTTGCATTTATGAGTGTGTGAGTATGAATTTATCTGTGTGTGCGTGCATTCGTGCGTGTATGTGTTGTGATTTTTTTATATATTTGGGGTGTGTGTGGCTATGTGTGTAAGACTAGCATTATGCATCTATGAGTGTGTGTGGATATGTATTTATGTGTGTGCATGAAAGTGTTTATATGCATATATGCATGTGTTTGTGTGTAGGCGTGAGTATATTTATGTGTGTGTGCACGTCTGCATAGGTGTGTGCGCTTGTTTTATCACGGCCATGAATCGAATCTTATACATATTTCATATTCCGTGACTTTTCCGGAGTGTTTTTGAAGCCGCTACTTTCTGCACCGCCAGAAGATAAATGAGCAAAGGAAGCGGCTATAGCCGGGAACAATACGTGCCACAGGATGTGGAGCGTTTGGAAAGTTTAGCATTGAAAAGTGCACTTTATTCAGGGCCACATCCTCTCCTGCTGAATGTAACCACCCCCCACCCCCCCTTCCCCTCCTTTCCCTCCGTCCCCTTCCTCCCTCTTACGAGATGCATCACTCCTCTTCCTCTGTGGTGCAGAGGAAGGTGTATTCACCCTGCAGTGGAGTGTAAGAGCTTGACTCTTCTCCGATAACCTGCTCCCAGGGCATGGTCTCTCCAGGAGGGGAAGGACAGGTCTGGTTGCGTCCCTGTTTTCGCTCCCCAGCCCTTCCTCTTGAGCGGGTGGGTTCTGGGGAGCGGCGGTAATGCATGCGCTATGGAGCACCGGCCGTTCAGCCCCCCCCGTCGGTACCCGCCCGGCCGGATCGCACGGAAAGGGGAAGTACCGCTGTTCGTAGCGCGATCGTGGCCGTTCCGCAAGGGCGGAGGGAGCAAACCCCGATCCCGGTGCCAAGACTATTTTTTCCCATCCGTTCAATTCAGTTCAATGTTTCACGGAAGACTGTCTGACACAAACATGCTTTACAGGGTAACAGAAGGGCAAACACCCGGCCTGAAGCCCCGTATAGCAGGCAAATGCGGTAAAAAGCCACCCGGTCTCACAGCAGATGCATACCTCTGAGCACAAACTGTGTTTTCAGATGCACAGTTATGTTCTCACAGGCACACTTTACTGCAGCTTCTAAAGCACGTGTCCACTGGGGGTGCTAAAGGGAAGTTTACACTTTAGATTGCTGGAGAAGAGGCGCGTTTGCTTGGGAGACGGACTTGACTACTACCCTGGTTTAGTACCCTGGAGTATTGGTACGATCTTGTGGCTAGCATGTCAGTTTCTCCCATTTGTGATCTGAAAAAAATTAATAAAATTAAATAAAAACATTTATACAATAACATATCAGACTGCTAGGCAAAATACAACTATATTACATTTAAACGATCGAGGAGGAGGGTCCAGTGGCTTTGGGGAACGACTATTTAAATTTTTTTCTCGATTCTCATTCATCTTATGTTCTGTGATTAAATTCGCACAGCCACCACATTATGCTAGTCTACCTAATACGTCAAAATGAGAAGTTATGCAATGAAATAAAAGGCTATGGGACTTATCCTAAAATGGCTGCTTACTAATGAAAGCTTAGCTCATTCTCTGAACCTTCAGCAAGCACTCTTCTCTTTGGTGCTTGTTAAAGTATACTGTTCAAGCTAGGTTTTGAAACAGCTGGTAGCTGGTTGACCACTTCAGACTAGCTCTCAGCTCGACATGGTGTTATGCTTTGAAACAGCTGGTAGATGGTTGACCAGTTAATACCCAGCGAGACCAGCTTCAGGACCAGCTCAAACCCAGCTAGACCAGCTTCAGGACCAGCTCAAACCCAGCTAGACCAGCTTCAGGACCAGCTTAGCCATGGTGGTAGTTGTAGTAGTAGTAGTAGTAGTAGTAGTAGTAGTAGCAGCAGGAGCTGCAGCAGTAACAGTAGCAATAGCAGTAGCAGCAGTAGTAGTTGTAGTAGTGGTAATACTAGCAGCAGTAGTAGTCATAGTCGTAGTAGTAGTAATACTAGCAGCAGTAGTAGTCATAGTCGTAGTAGTAGTAATACTAGCAGCAGTAGTAGTCATAGTCGTAGTAGTAGTAATACTAGCAGCAGTAGTAGTCATAGTCGTAGTAGTAGTAATACTAGCAGCAGTAGTCACAGTCGTAGTAGTAGTAATACTAGCAGCAGTAGTCACAGTCGTAGTAGTAGTAATACTAGCAGCAGTAGTCACAGTCGTAGTAGTGGTAATACTAGCAGCAGTAGTAGTAGTTCCTCGGGGCCTGGTGCTGGCGTGGGTTTTGTTGTTTCACGCTCTCCTGGCCCTGTCACTCCCTCAGGGCCTCTCGGCGGGCTGGCGTATTCTGACGGCGGCGGCCCCCTCGTTCCCACATTAACATCCGCTTCTCCTCGTTCCGGGCCATCGCCTCGCCGTCGCCGTGGTAACCGTAATCGCCGCCGACGCTCCCGACAGGCACGGCGACGCAGCTGGGCCGCGCCGTTCCTCTCTCTCTCTCCTCGCTCTCCTCCTACGGGGCCTGTCTCTCCCGCCCCGCGTTCCCGCGTCTCTCCACGGCTCTGCGGGGAATGCTAATGCCTCTCCCCCTGACCGGAGGCGGCAGATAACCCACGCTGAGAGTCCTCAGCGCAGACAGCCTTTTTAATAGCTTCTATGATTATATATCTATCTACCACCGCTATGCGGGAAACTCCCCATAATTGCATGTAGCTAATTTGCATATTATAATATATTGCATATTACCCTGCTGGTCTTGTTTATGTGAGTACTCTGAAGCATGACTTTAAAACTTCCCTGGAATATACAGTTATATACAGTATATACACATACATACATGCATATGCACGCAAGCACACACACGCACAAGCACACACGCACTTTTCTGAGTTATCAACCACACAGATGCATCGAGGATTCGCTCAAATTATGTGCCACCATTCCTTAATTATCACTAACAATTCTTTAGGAAACTACCAACACCGTGTACAATATTTTAGAAACTACAGGTGGATAAGTATTAAAAAAGCAATACAATATAAAGCTGATTGTGACCATCTGATGCTCTCAGTTAGGTTAGGTGATCAGACGTATGTGATCAGACAGAGTCCATGTGCAGGGTTAGGGCTAGGGCTGAGGGTCTGGTTTGGGCTCTCCGTTAGCGTTAGCTGGGATGGTGCTCTTTCCGCCGTGTGAAACGTGGTGTTGCGGTGCAGATTTTCGGTGTAGCAGTCCTGGCAGTAAAGCGCAGCTGTGCAGGGCAGCACGCCGCCCGTCACGTCGCCTCGCTGTGCCTTCACCGGGGAAGGCCGGCTGGGCCTGTCACATCGCCTGAGCGCCCAGGGCCACCGCAAGCCCACGGCCCATCGCAGCCAATCCCACTCTCTAAAAACAAAATGGTTTCCTATAGGAAGCCTGTGATTGCCTAGGAGACGGACAGAGCTGTGGGGTTGTGGTTAGAAAGAGTCCTGGCTGGCCTGATCCTTTCAGCATGAAGTTTGTCTGTTCTTAACTAGTATTTACCAGGTAAGTAACTAGTATACTAGTTGCTTCTTTGATTTCAAAGTAAGTAAGTAAGTACTATGAATAAAAGTCAGCAAGTATCATATGTAAGTACTATGTAAATACATTTTACAGGTAGGTAGTTACTTCTGAAATCTAAATACTTACCTCATAATTACCTGGTATTCTTTTTATCTTTTTGTTTTTCACACCATTCTCTGCAAACTCTAGAGACTGTTGTGTCTGAAACTCGTTAGATATCAGCAGTTTCTGAGATACTAAAACCACCCTGTCTGGCACCAACAATCATTCCATGATCAAAGTCACTTAGATCACATTTCTTCATCATTCTGGTCTGAAAAACAGCTGAACCTCTTGACGAAAGCCTGCTTTCATGCAGCTATGCAAATAGTTGGTTAAATATTTGCTTTAACAAGCTGGTGTACAGGGCTACGTAATAAAGTACTCACTGAGTGTACATTAAATGACAGGCGCATCAATCAAACGATGTACAGTAAATGTAAACAACAGACACTACAGAGTATACGAGACGGTTCAGGACAGTGCAGTGTAAACCACGCCCGCAGTGCGGTAACCCCGCAGCTCGGCTGTCCCTCACGCGTCATCCGCTCTCCTCCAATCAGACGTCACATCGACCAGAACGGCCGCTCCGAGAGACCGAGACCGGAACTGATGTGGCCTGTTGACCGGGGCAGCCGTGTGCACTGGAGAGTGTGAATGCAAGACCATTACTGAATATTTCAAAAAACCTACCCAATCCAAACTCCTTATACTGCAGGAAAGACACACTCCCACTCCTTGTGAATGGGTGTATGTGGATCTTGGGAATGTCCCATGAACATATCAGTGAAGTTAAAATGATCAGATTAAAATCAGTATATTTACTGCAATGGTTACTTGGGTAATACTATTACTAATACTAATATTTTCCAGCCCATTAATTATCTAGTGTTTACTGGGTAAATACCAGGTAATGATTAGGCAACTATTTGATTTCAGAGGTAAGTAATACCTGTAAAATGGGCTGCAAACATATAAACATAGTACTTACTTATGATACTTACTGACTTAATTTCATAGTACCAATGGACTCAAAGAAGTTACCTAATAACTACAGAAGTACCCAATACGTACTAGGTAATTAACAGGCTGTAATTATTTAAATGAATTAATTAGTCTAGCCTTAAAATAGCTTTCCTTTTGTGGCTATACATTTTTGGGAGTTAATATTCTCTCATCAAAGTCAGAGTATTATCTAGTCTCATTTTAGAATGTTCTACACCAGCTTTTCAAAAAACAGCATATCATGATGCATTGAAGTAATAACCTGTCTGTAGCTGTAGGGAAAAAAATAATAAATAAAAATATTGCATTGTCTTGCATTCTGAAAAGTCTCAATACTACAGACAATATGAAATGTCATAAAGAATAGATGTGTGTTTATTAGAGGGAGGGAACATTGCCTGGAAATGGAAATGGAAATGCATTTTCCAGACAAGAAGAAGACTACGGACAACCAGCAGAACATGCTACTGATAGCATTGCTAATTAATAACTGCTGAGGTATATATATATATATATATATATATATAGTTGATACACTGTATAATAATGAGCACACAGACACACACGAAGACACACAGATACACACACACACACACACACACACACACACAGGCACACACAGGCACACAGATACACACACGCACACACAGACACACACGAAGACACACAGATACACACTCACACACACACACACACAAAGACACACACAAGCACACACACATAGTTTGACCTCCCTATTCCCGGGGTCCTCATCTATCTCCCAGGCTGTCAGCAAACTGAAGGCTCGGAACTGAGATCCTACAAAATAAGAGCACGATCTGACACATCCCCCCCCACCAAACTTCACCCATATATCCTTATATCCTCCCCTTTACCCCTCCTTCATATACCCCCCTGCCCAAACCGAAAACCCCAAACACCCACTTCTGTGCTCCCTCGGTTCTCTCCGACCTGTGGCTGTTGTTTCACATATTTCTCTGTGAAAACGGTAAAATGGGGGGGGTATAGTACAGACTAATAGCGGTGGGAGGGAGGGGGGGGTCACTGTGGTTGCTTCCCCTTGATGCCTTCGTGCCCCCCCCGGAGAAGGTTTAATCTGTCACACCGTTTGTTTCTCACGCGAGATCGATCTCGTCTCCGCGGGTCAGGCATGGTGGCAGGCCCGGGGAACGTTCCGGAGTGTCGCCCTCCCTTCCTTCGGGCTGCTGCTCTGAACAGACAGGTCGAATCAACAAAAGTCAAGTAAAGGAGGACTGGAGTCAGACCGTATTCAATAATCAAGAATCGACTTCAAAAACCTGTGAAAGACACGCTTTACTGTGCGGACTAAATACCCACGCCTCCCCTGACACTCTTAAGATATCCGTTCTTTCTCTGGATTTACTCTATTTGTGTTCACTTTTGTTACAACACAAATTGTTTTTTAATGTTAACATTAGACTCTTTGATTATAAATGGGCCTTCTGTGGCTGGTTGGAGATATTACATTTTTGTATTCCTGGGAGTAACACCGGTGTTTTCCACTTCTGTGAGTTTCTCTGGATAAGTGTGTTTGCTAAGTGATTGTAATGTAATAGAATGTTAACAGTACCAAAATGGCAACCAGGCAGCCTGTAGCCTAGTGGCTAAGGTTCTTGGCTGCGACCTGGAAGGTTGGTGGTTCATTACATTACATTATTGGCATTTTGGCAGATGCTCTTATCCAGAGCGACGTACAGTTGATTAGACTAAGCAGGAGACAATCCTCCCCTGGAGCAATGCAGGGTTAAGGGCCTTGCTCAAGGGCCCAACGGCTGTGCAGATCTTATTGTGGCTACACCGGGATTAGAACCCCTGACCTTGTGTGTCCCAGTCATTTTACCTTAACCACTACGCTACAGGCCGCCCATAACTCAAGCCCCGGTGTAGCCACAATAAGATCAGTGCAGCTGTTGGGCCCTTGAGCAAAGCCATTAACCCCTTGTTGCTCCAGGGGGGATTGGTCTCTGCTTAGTTTAATCAACTGTAAGTCACTTTGGACAAATAAGTGTAATGTAATGTAACTGTCATGTCGCTAATGCAGGATGTGATTAGTACCCACCATGCAGGATAGTTAAAGAAAGCTGAGAGGGTTTCAGGGCCCTGTTCCACAAAGCAGGATTACTGAGCTAGCATGATAATCACACTTTATTCAGTAATCCTGCTTTGTGGAACAAGCCCCTGGTTCAGTGTTCAATCTTACCACAATATGCTTCACAACTCATTTTAGGTAACTGATTTGTTCATTCATTCATTCATTATCCTAACCCGCTTATCCTGAACAGGGTCGCAGGGGGGCTGGAGCCTATCCCAGCATACATTGGGCGAAAGTCAGGAATACACCCTGGACAGGTCGCCAGTCCATCGCAGGGCACACACACCATTCACTCACACACTCATACCTATGGGCAATTTAGACTCTCCAATCAGCCTAACCCACACAGACACGGGGAGACCATGCAAACTCCGCACAGAGAGGCCCGGCCGACGGGGATTTGAACCCAGGACCTCCTTGCTGTGAGGCGGCAGTGCTCGTCGGCCGGGGCCTGTCTGTTTGCATGTTCTCCCCGTGTCTGTGTGGGTTCCATCCGGGTACTCCGGTTTCCTCCCACAGTCCAAAGACATGCAGGTTAGGCTGATTGGAGAGCCTAAATTGCCCGTAGGTATGAGTGTGTGAGTGAATGGTGTGTGTGACCTGCGATGGACTGGCAACCTGTCCAGGGTGTATTCCTGCCTTTCGCCCAATGTATGCTGGGATAGGCTCCAGCCCCCCTGCGACCCTGTTCAGGATAAGCGGGTTAGGATAATGAATGAATGAGTATTTAGTAATGGACAGAATTAAATTTTATTTCTACACCTTGTTTTTAAATGCGTATTTGGGAACATGAGAATATGAAGCAATATACAGTATGAATGGCTGTCATGATGAGCCCCATTAGGAATTGTCCAATTGCTGTTCAGTGAGACCTTTCAATTAACTAATTACATTTTAGTTGATTTCCTGAATTGACTGAGTTGAAATTGATCCTCTTTTTCTTTTCTTTTTTTTATCACGTCGGCTAATTGGTTGCCATGGTTACGGCATTCGGTATTTTCCTGGTTTCCTGGTCAACAGTGTGTGCAGTACTCTGAGCTCTGTGTGTTCCAGTGATCCTTATATCGGTGTGAAACCATTCAGGTCCGTACTGTACTGGCGTTTGAGTGCCTATTTAGTGCTCTTATTTAGCTTGAGGTGCGTTGGGCATCTTCCTTTTTGTAGCGTATCAGGTGTGTTTGTGTCCTTGTTATTAGGAATGACATTGGTTCAGGTGGTAAGAGCTGTTGTCAGGCAGTCGGAAGGTTGCCGATTCGATCCCCCACCCGGGCTGTGTCAAAGTGTCCCTGAGCAAGAAACCTAACCCGTAAATGCTCCCGATGAGCTGGTTGGTGCCTTGCACGGCAGACAATCACCGTTGGTGTGTGTGTGTGAATGGGTGAATGAGAAGCATTAATTGCACAGCGCTTTGGATAAAGGCGCTATATAAATGCCAGCCATTTTACCATCCATGTATTATCTCACAAAAGGTCAATCTTATAAGCCACTACGAAATTCAGAAGCGGTGAGTGACCGCTGCGTGTGTCCTGGCTTACAGATGAACTGAAACAAAAGTTACTGCAGCACTAGCTTCTTTTGGAGGGAATGTTTAAAGAACGGGGAGTTGATTTGACTGACTTCAAATGAGGAGGGGGACGTCGAATGAGGGTGCACGTCACGGCGAGAAAAGGACATCGATTGGAGGGGAACGGTCATCTGATCGAGCCTATGCGCTGACACAAAATCCTTTTCCAGGAAGTGGATGGAAAAAAAATACACAAGTATTACAATTGTATACATTCCATAAAATGTATACAATTGTAATATCCACTTCCTGGAAAAGGATTTTGTGTCAGCGTATACTGGTGGGTACAGATATGTCGATCAGAAGTGCAAGTATGGTTATGAAGAATTGACAATATTGAGGAACAAGTGAATATTAATTTCAGATAGTTTTTAACCCTTGTCCTCCCCCCTCCCAGCCTTGACAGTAATAACCTGGAAGAGATAGAGAGAGGGATAGAGGGAGCGATGGAGGGAGGGAGGGGGAGAGTGGAGAGAGAGAGGGATGGAGAGAGAGATGTGGGAGGGGGAGAGGGATGGAGAGGGAGGGAGGGATGGAGAGAGAGGGAGAGAGGGATGGAGGGATAGATGGAGAGAGGGGGAGAGGAGAGCTGGTGCTGGAGGTGTCAGGGAGATTTAGTGGACCATTATTAACAGCCCGGACTGTCTTGTCGGAGGTCAGCCAGCAGCGTCTCAGAAATGTAATTAAGTGGCGGTTACTGAAGAGTGTGTGTGTGTGTGTGTGTGTGTGTGTGTGTGAGAGAGAGACAAAGAGAGAGTGTGTGTGTGTGTGTGTGTGTGTGTGTGAGTGAGAGAGAGAGAGCGAGAGGGTGTGTGTGTGTGTGTGTGTGTGTGTGTGTGTGTGAGAGAGAGAGAGTGTGTGTACATGGATATGTTTGTATTTGATGGAAAGTGAATTGTATGATTCAGGTGTTTTCTGCATTATTGTGTGCATAAAGAGGTCATTTTGTGCTGTGTCATGGTGATAGTGTGCTGTGTCATGGTGATAGTGTGCTGTGTCTTGGTGATAGTGTGCTGTGTCATGGTGATAGTGTGCTGTGTCTTGGTGATGGTGTGCTGTGTCTTGGTGATGGTGTGCTGTGTCTTGGTGATAGTGTGCTGTGTCATGGTGATGGTGTGCTGTGTCATGGTGATGGTGTGATGCGTGGGCTCAGCTTCTTTATGTCTATTGGCCTTTCTGCTTCCACAGACAGGTCAGTCAGGTCAGATCAGATGCTATGTGAATGTGTTTCAGTTATGCACAGGGCCAAGGAGGCTGGGTACACACACACACACCACAGATATGCACACACACAAACAGAGTTGAGTTCTGTGCTGTTTTCTCCAGCCACTCCCTGGCTTGTGTTCAGGCAAAGTTATCTGTGGCGAGCACAAGTAAGCCAATCCTCCCTGAGTTTCCATGGGGATGAAGAGAGTAATTATGGGATAACTGGTGATGTCATTTGATGAGCACCAGTCAGAAGCCTAACAGACAGATGCAATAGAAGTCCTTTATTGCCATTTAAATCTTTTTTTCTGTACTATTGCTTTTGTGTTTAATTAATGAAGCCCAGGGGACCAGACAGTTCTGTGTGAATGTATTTTGATGGTCAGTAATACTGCGATTGGAAAAACTGTGATGTTTGTAATCTTTTCAGAAGCCTGGGTATATGACCAGTTACAACCAGCTCAAATTCTGAGCACTGTCCCTTGAGGATCTGAACCAACAACCTCCTGCTGGTTTTACAGCCTTTACCCCTACACTATTGCATCATAGTGCTTGTAGTTTGTCACTGAATAGGATACAAGCCACTGGGCTAAATATGAGGGTCTCTACACTCTCCGAAATAAACTGACAGTGGAGGCACATTTTTGTTCTTCAACGATCAAATTTCCCTAAAGTACACTAATGTTGTCTTTGGGTACAAATGAGTACACTTTCCAAGTACAAATGAATAATATATTGCTGGCTAGGGGCATAATTCTATGTACCTAAAGGGTACCACCCCAGCGACGAGCATTTGTACCTTTTTAAGCTCTTTTAGTGTAGCTGAGGGAAGTCTAATTCAGGCTGGGAGTGATGTACTCTCCCACACAGAGCTCCCAGGTGTTCCTGAGGGTTTCTGCGCTAGTGTGGATTTGGGAGCGCTGCGTAAAATCCATTAGTCTTCTGAGCTCCGGGTGTTTTTCTGAGGCTCGTCGCCTCCCAGGGCCAGCTGCTTCTTGCTGGCAGGTATTTTCAGATCACAAACATTTAAGGACAGGATTTTCACTGCGCTTACCACCTGCCGGCTGCTTTTATCCCGGAATTCCAGATTCCTTATTACCTCCCACAATCAAAGAAGTCGGAATTCCATCCGGAATTGCATGAGGGTACATTTTTATAGTAATACTGGATGCAATTTAGATTCACTCAATAGTTTTTAGTATAAGTTCAGATCACACCATCTTAGTATGGCTTAGATCACTACAGCACAAATAAATGCAACATTTGAAATGAACCATTCTTAACAACCTGTCCATCAAGTACTAAAATGAAGCATATGCCACACCAGGGTGTGTATGCAGGATTCTGCTGCCACCAGTTACTCTGGCTCAATCAGCTAATTAGCCATATGCACCACAACCAATTCACTCATGAATTAGACCACAATAAAATGCTACAACACAAGAACGTTTATCAGCTGTTTATATCACAGAATGTGTCTAGAATGGACCGATCATGTAAATGATTGGGCTAATGAAATCATTAAGAGCAGAAGTTGGTCTGAAATCCAGAAACACACACACGACCCTCCGTGTCTATCCCTGCTCTACACTAAGGATTGTGGGATATTCACTCATCTGTTAGTGTGCCACCGGGCATGAAGTTATGAAAATGTTCCTCACTGAAAATATGTAGCTGGCTCTCCATAAAACACAGGGTGGAACTTAACTCCACGACTGTTTGCAAACGCATTGTTTTCACTGTTTGTTGATGGACCTTTTGTCACATTATCTGCAGGCAACACATTAGCACGTTAGCGCAGATTTACACTTCGGTGGCGCCCGCTTATTCACCGGTACCTATCGTGCAAAGCGAGCCGTTTATGTGTTGCTTGTTTGGCCCTAGGCGGCAGGTCTGAAAATACAAACTGACTCCAGCTGGTAAGCACTCTGCTTCTCTCCTATTGGATACTTCTCACCATAGTTACACCCTCTGATACAGCTCATGAAATGTGCGTAGGCACTGTGAACACGTTCCCAAAGTTCCTTCATTGTTTACGCCAGGGTTGGGCTTTTTCTTCCTGCACAGTGGGGATTTTGTGCAGGTTTTTATCGTCACCAATTACACCAATTAACAAATTAGCTCATTAGCAGAATACGCTTATGCTGGGGCACGTTCAGAATGAAAACGTTTTGCTACGGTTTCTGTGTTGAACAACATGTCTCCTCGCAATGGTGTGCAGCATTTTGCGACAGGCTTAGAGGTATGTTTGCTCCAGTTTGCTGGGTGCCTCGGGGGTGTAGCCTGAATCAATGATGACGTAGGCCTATGCTTTAATGCTCGGAAAACAGAGAGAATCTGATTGGATCAAACTCAGTCAGTCACGGTTTGCAACAGGATGTTCAGCGCACCACCGTGTCTGTTTAAATAAAGGTTTCGCAACATTTCAGCCCTGGTTTAACCAATGATTATACCACAGTTAGAAATTCTATTTCAAGACAAAGCAACAGTCATCAGCTGCAGCTAAAATACAGATATAACCTTCTTTGCCCACCCCGGTTTGTATATAACGATAATTGGCATTTTGCCAAAATGTATATTTTTAAATGCACTTGACCTGTATTGTGCCCCTGGTAGTCTCCATTAATTGGCATCAGCATTGTGACCCAGATGTATTAACGACTTTTACATCGCCCAATTTCCCTTTTTGGACCAAGCTACTAAAGCTGCACTTACCTTAAGTAAACCTTGTCTCATTTTCAGGTCTATAAAACCTCGGTCCTCTTTCTGCTGAAATACCTCCACTGTGTGCACCGCTTGCCCTGTGCATCCGTCCCAACAGCACGGCGTCTCTTTTTTCATCCAGCTGATTTATTAACGAGCCTCTATTGGATTGTTAATTGAACGCAGATATGCTTTGTGGGACAGGTATCGGCTGCTCGTTCTTTGTGAAAGACGTTCCCGCAGAAATGGTGTTTTGTGATAACAGCTTCCAGTTTACCTCTGTTCCCCTCACTAACAAATTAAGCCATCAAAGTGATACTTCCTTTAATTGAAAGATTAATTAGTTGCTCGGTTAACTACACCGGTTTCTACGGCAATTAATTGCGCGACTAATTGAGGTTTCTTTGGGGTAGCTGGCCCAAATCTGTAAAAGGTGCCGATATCAACAAATTAAAGAGACAGCTGCAGAAAAGCGTGACAAACTCGACACTTTCTTTCACGCTAGGCTACCTCTGGCAACACAGATGCTAAACATGAAATAATCCATATATTTCAGGCAAATATTATTCATGAAAGCAGATGGAGTTGCTGTCAGTTTGTCTCTTGAAAAGAGTTGAGAGAGATCACCGTTTCAAAAGTCTTCGCTCTGTTTGAGTAATGTACTTGTGTTGTCGTGTCTGAGAATCTTTGTGTTACTTGTACACCGCAATAAGGATGTGCGTTGGGCCCCAGCTTGGGTAAAGAAATAAAACATCTGCGATGAAATCTCATCTGAAATGCAGGCATCAGTGTTTGGGTGCAGTTATTAATAAACAATAGCCGCATTGCTAATTGTTTCAGAGATGATGCCAAGAATTGATCCCACAGTGGATCGCATAGCAGAGCTGATGAGTACAGAAATTGTGCAGTAGCCCTGGTCAAACGTCACCAATCAGAGTGCATTCCAGCTCTCTGTATTTGCACAAATTTGTTAAATAAGTCAGCACCACAGTTTTAATTTATTTCCATGAATGAAGTGTAGGTCATAATTGTAATTCATTTTTAATTCATTACTTTCTCCTGATGATTTGGTTGGTGCCTTGCATGGCAGCCTATCACCTGTGTGTGTGTGTGTGTGTGTGTTTGAATGAGAGACATTCATTGTAAAGCATGTTGGATAAATGCAGTCCATTTACCATTTAATAATTGTGATGAATTCCCACTGTACAGTTAATATTAGTACAGTATGAAGCATATCTTTTGGTTTTGAAGCATACAGAGGCTGTCTAATGAACTAAGACCCAGTATGAGAACTTGAATGAAGTTGCTCTTTGAAGCAAATATATTTCCGGAAGGTTCATTCTACTTACTTTCACACAGGAGTAAAATAATTTACTTGGCATACATTTCTGTGCTACTATTAGATCTTGCCTGTTAAATAGACACTGTTGCTTGCACTAGTAGGACTGCTTGCGTGAACCATCGCTCTATATCATTTATTATAATCTCTTTAATCGGGTGAGGGCTAATAACCGTTTAGAGGGCTCAGTGCCATACGGGTTATTTCCATAAGGTCCACAGTGACATACAGGGGTCCTGACAACCCTCTCCCTCCGTCCATCGATGGTGGGAACGTGTCTCAGTGGAGATTTACGGCCGAGCTGCTGCCACAGGATCGTTTCATGCGACAGGAACGGGGCGCTAGCCTCCGTTTGATCTGTGTGTATAAAATTACATTGCTTTAGCTACGCCAGGGGATTGCCACCATAACGGCCATCATCATGCGGATATGTTCCCTTCCCCCCACCCTCTCCCCTGGCCCAATCCTACATCTCAGGTACGGGGAAGGAGAAGAGAGAGGAACGTTGCTAAACGTTAGCTATCGATTCTGCGTTAACTTTAAAAAAAATTATTTGTTGCCCATCATGGGGCTCTGCCTTGTGTGTCTGCGTTAATGACTTGGTATTACTGAATTAGTGTTCTTGCTTTCTTCCTCGTATTAGCTCATTTGCTTTATTGGTTTCTGTGGGTATTGTAGTTCTTTGTGGTCTTTTAGTTCAGTGCATGGTCTTTGTGTGTGGTTACCGGCCACACACAAACCGCACACAAAAACTTACCGGCCAGCTCTTACCAGTTTGCCTACTTGTTGTGTTTTGTCTGGTCCCCTGCTTTTCTCACTGTGTTTTAGCCTCCTGTGTTTTTGTATTTCTGCTCCTGTGCCCCTGTCGATGCATTTTTGGACTGTGTGTTCCGTAAAGTCGACTGAAATTTCACACTCTTGCACCTCCATCCCTCTGCACCAGGGCCCCAGTCCCCATCTTCCTGACAGCTCTCTATGTTCTTCATCACAAACCAAAGCAGAAGTGACAGGGGGGTTGGATAGCTGTAGATAATCGTTAAAGAGGCATAGAGTGGAATTCACATCCACACCTTTCAAAGTGATGGCACAAAGTGGTGTGATGCTATAGCTGATTTCACCGTTTCAACGTTTATTTATTAATTGCCATTTAATCAATATTCGTAATACCGGTTTTTTTTTTTTTCAGTTTGGATTGCACAGACCCAAATATTCAAAAGCATTGCATCCAATATCCTAATGAACACAGGAGAAAGCAACTGTTTTCACCTGTTTGTCAAGCATAACATTTCAAATGCACAGAAGAATGTTCGGTGTTACTTCAAAGAAAATAAAATAGTATGAAAGAAAAGGTTAAATTAATATACTCTGACCATTCTGCCCGACAAGAGTTGATTTAATACTGAAACATTTTACAATGTTTACATTTTACAATATAGTGTATCTGGAAATCTGACAGATTTCAGCATTTTATTTATCGAGTTTTTTGTGATTTTTATTCCCTGTGTTGAAAATACAATAAATATTTTTCTTGCTTGGGCCGTTATTCGGATGGAAATGATGTCACTGTCACTTAATATTTGTGTTGTGCCGGGGCCTGTGGCCTGTTGGGCGTTGTAGTCTGGGGAAGTAACAGGTGTCGCTGCGCTGACAGCGGGAGAGGCGGTAGGCCTGATGATGTCGGGCTGATTACCGGGGTCTGATAATTACCCTGAGTAAATCACAGCTGTGCGCCTTCCGGAGACCGCCGCCCACTCACTCTGACCCCTCCCACTTGGTTTTAATACCGTTTATTATTCATGAGCTTCAGTGCGTTTGTTCCTGTTCATTACAGGCCATGAATTTGACTATTTCACACAAAAAGGAGCATAAAAATAAATTAAGCACAGATGGCCTAACATTTTCATTATTTTTTTAAAATAAGGAAATTAATAGAAAGACCAGAAAAAATTTGTTTTATTGAAGATTGAACATTTTTTTCATGTTACTTGAAGCTCAGCTTGGCTCAGTTCTGCATTTTGAGTCAATTTATCTGAGTGTAAAAAAAGGCAATGAGCACTGCTGGCTCCCATTAAAATACCCATGTTTACTTTAGTCAAGTATAATTTATTTAAGTGCTTCGGTCCTCCGTGGCCGCCCTTAACTTGGGCGATGACAGCTTGCATTATTACACATTATATTTATACAGCTGAATATCTCTTGAAGCTGCTGAGATGGAGAGTGCAGTCTTACTGCTCGTGGTGCTCAAATGGGCGTGACGTATCTGTAACTCATTACGGTTTGTTCCCATATTTTAATTCCCCCAAAAGAAAGCTCTGCTGTGTACTGTATATCATGATTGTGTGAAAGCTTTGCCCTAATGAGCAAATTATACAGTATGTGTACAGTATAAATCGTATTAGTTTCCCTGCCATTGCTCCAAACCCCACTCTAAATTGCATTCTCACTAATTACCCTAATGAGTGCGGGAAGGTGTGAATTGAGGTGGCACATTTTTCCTGCTGTGGATACGTATGTACCTCGTTTGCCCATATTATACTTAGAGATTTCGATTCGACAGCAAATTACAGTAATTCAGACTTTTTCCCCCCATTAGAGCCCAAAGGTTCCCTAATAGCATTCCTTATTACGCTGTGTATTTGCCATCACAAAACTGAGGAAGGTACCAAAAATATCAATTATGTTGTCTGTAGGATGGAATCATGGGGTTTGTACTTTTTTTGTTTTGCGATCAACTGTTTTTATTTGAAAAAGTTTAATACAAAATATATATATTTTAAATAATTTAAAAATCCCACCCTGGCTGTGTCGAAGTGTCCCTTATCAATTGTACAGCACTTTGTATACAGGCACTATATAAATGCCAACAAAATGCAACATCTTTGACCTAAATGCAAAAGACCTAAACCCAGACGGCCATTTTGTAAGTTGACTTGTAGACATTTTGTCCTCGTCTGGCTCTTTCAAAGTCACCACAGGCATCATGGTGGCTTCTGTCTGGTGATATTTGATGGACAGCTTATCTATGCGGTGTGTGAGAGGTATATTAGCCCTAGCTATGCTGTAATGTTGTGTATTTGACTTCACTCAAATGGATTCAATTAGTCATTTTATATAGCTACTACTAGTTTGACGTCTAATAGTACTACTATTGCTAGCTATCCATTGTAATGGGTCTTACTTGTACTGTAAGTTGAAGGTAAACCTGTTGGTAATATTCCTGAAAATGTTAACTAATATTAAAAATGTTTTCAGTAGTTTACAAGCTGACAAGATAGCTAGGTTTGAGTAATAGATCTTTATACATGCGGCAATGTGAGAATATCAGAAACAGGTGGTGTGTTCAGACATGTGCACAGACGGACTGACATGAACAAACATGCACACACAGACATGAATGCGCTTAGGTACACAAACACGCACACCTGCACGCATACACACTAACACTCATACAAACCCACACACACAAATGTACTCAGACACACACACACACAAACATGCACGCATGCACACACACATACACACATATACACACACAACACTGGATTCACCTGCATCCTTGAAAAACAAAAACAGATGACTTGGTGATTACAGAGCTTCTGTCCGTACCAGAACAGCGCAGGAGAAGACAATAGTAAAATGCAAATGCAGTAAAGCCATTTCAAAACAAATCACGCGTTCTCAAATCACTGTCAATGCTGAAATTAAAGTCGGAGCATAATTGGTTTACTTGCATCTAATCCTTTTTGTGAAATTGCAAAGCACACAGTAAATCCCAAAGATTATTTTCTGGACGTGCAATTTGTCTTCACTTAGTGTGTGAATGGCACAGAGTACATTTATAAATTAAACCTGCAAGCAAAGTTGAATTTTTTTTTTAATCGGGCATACAACTCAAAACTTACGTGCATAAACGTACCTCCAACTTTGACCTGTTGGTGGCGCTAAAGCGCTGGAGCTGGAGACATGAATCTTGGTGAAATGAATCATGGGACTGTCCCCAATCACTTTCCCAACTTTTCACCATACGGTCCTAAGGGCTGCCATAGACACCCTAGCCAGAAGAAAAAGATGATGATGAATAATAATAAGAAAAGGTAGAAACACACTGTGTGCCTACGCAGCTTCGCTGCTTGGTCCCCATTTCACAGATACATAATACTGTGAGCTGGGTTACTATCAGATAGCTTAATGAATTAAATCATTGTCTGTGTGTGAGAGCGTGCTTGTTCACACTGTGCCCTACCTTGGGACTATATACACGAGAAGACAGCCCAACATCTGTCCTGTCTGACTGCTAGTTTTCTCTCTCCGTCTCTTTCTGTTTTACCAAGTGCCACATTAACATGCAGAGAAAGCTGGTTCAGCCCAAATGCAGTGTAACCAAATCTAATCACATGAGAGGTGTTTCCCTGAGACGCCGGTAGGATTTTAGAGTGCTCTGTCTGTACAGTTTAGAGGATAGGAGAGAGATGGGGGGGGGGGGGGGGTTGGAGAAAACAGGAAAGAGATGGGCGTGTGAGAGAGAGAGGGGCAGAGAGAGAGATAGAGGGGTAGTGAGAGTGAAGGAAAAGGGAAAGAGAGATGGAGGAAGGGAGGGAAGGAGAAAAGCGGATTGGGAGAGAGAGAGATGCAGAACAGAGGAAATAAAGAGCTTATGCGTGCTGTTCCCCTGGGGGGGGGGGGGGGTGAAGCCGTTACTCTCTGCTATAAAGCCCCTGCTAAACTTCACAGCGAGGGGGAGGGGGAGCTAAAAACCCCCTAAAAGCCTCAGACACCTCCTCAGACTCCCCCTGAGCTCAACTCTCTCACACACACACACACACACACACACACACACACACGCACTCACACTCACTCCCCCATGAAATCGCACGCATACTCACACACTCACACACACACTTATGCTCACCCCCTCCCCGCCTAAACTGACACACACGCTTATGCACTCACACACACTCACACACACACTCACACACACTCATGCACTCACACACACTGACACACACTGACACTCACACTCACACACACTCATGCTCGCGTTCTCTCCCAGACAGTCGAGCCGGAGGGCACAGGTGGGAATTCAGCGAGCGGAAATTTCACAGTGACACCAGGAAGTTTTTCAGGGAACGCCGGGAAGTTCAGCTCACAAAGAGCTTTTAACATCAGCTGCCACAGCGAGATCCTTCAAGGCACAGACTCAGAGACTGCTTAGATATATAGTCATCCTGGTCCTCAATAACAGTACTGATACTACTACTACGACTACTACTACTACTACTACTACTACAACTGCTAAAAATATGCATAAAAAATTGATGTCTGTAGTACTGCTACTGCTACTACTACTACTACTGCTGCTGCTACTACTGCTACTACTACTACTACTACTACTACTACTACTACTACTACTGCTGCTACTGCTACTACTGCTGCTACTACGACTACTACTACTGCTGCTACTGCTACTACTTCTACTACTACTGCTACTGTTGCTACTACTACTACTACTGCTACTGCTTCTACTACTGCCACTGCTACTACTGCTACTACTGCTACTACTACTAATAATAATAATAATAATAATAATAATAATATTGCCTTTTTACGCCTCACAGCAAGGAGGTCCTGGGTTCGAATCCCCGTCGGCCGGGGCCTCTCTGTGCGGAGTTTGCATGTTCTCCCCGTGTCTGCGTGGGTTTCCTCCGGGTACTCCGGTTTCCTCCCACAGTCCAAAGACATGCAGGTTAGGCTGATTGGAGAGTCTAAATTGCCCATAGGTATGAGTGTGTGAGTGAATGGTGTGTGTGCCCTGTGATGGACTGGCGACCTGTCCAGGGTGTATTCCTGCCTTTCGCCCAATGTATGCTGGGATAGGCTCCAGCCCCCTGCGACCCTGTTCAGGATAAGCGGGTTCAGATAATGGATGGATGGATGGATATTGCCTTTTTAACTTTTCCCAGAGTAATTGAGTTGAATCTGTTGTGTGATTATACTGGGGGAGGACTGCTGCTTGCCGATGTGCCGAATCCAGAGTGCTGTTGTTGAAATATACATGGCTGGGGGCTCTCTCGGAAAACTTCAAAACAGGAGCAGGGTCGGTGCTGTGGAGTTTCTCTGTCTGTAGGTGGAGGAACGAGGCGGGGGAGCGCTGGAGCTTTCAGGGGGAGGAGGATTGGGAGCACAGGGCACAGGGAGTGGTGGTGGAGGTGCACTCTCTGGGCTATTATGAAGAGAGCTGAGTTGCCATCACTGGTTGTTTAGTGATCGCACTTTCAAAGCATTTGCACTAGCATTGAGGCTACGCGACGCAACGTGAGTCCAGTATTCCACTAGCCAACTAGCTAGCATTAGCTTGGTGTCTAACATTACTGTCAAGTTCACAGACAATCACACACACGCACACACATGCACACACGCATTCCCTTCTCCTTCATCTCGCGTTTTAACTGGTTTTAATCTGTGGCTTTGGTCAGTGTGGCTTGTTCTCTCGTTTGCATGAGAAGGCGCTCTTTACTCTTTACTCAGAACTCCACTGCACATGAAAGTGTGACCACTTCCATTGCTCTTGGCTGCAGGCTTTCCAGCCAGAACGCATTTCACACAGAGTGCGGAATTTCATCACCCGCACACACACTCATGGCCGCATAAACATTCATACACATGCATGCACAAATCAACAAGCATGTATGCATATAAACAGGAATGCTGTATGTACGCACATACACATGTACACCTACACACACACACACATACACATACGAATCCACACCTACACACACACACGTACACCTACACACGCACATACACATGTACACCTGCAAACACATATACACATGTACACCTACACACACACACACACACACACACACACATGTATGCCTACGCACACACCCACACACACACACACACACACACATGTATGCCTACGCACACACCCACATACACATGTACACCTACACACACGCGCACACACTGCAGCACGCATGCACACTCACACACACACACTCACACATTCATAAGCACACACACAACCAGATGTTCATACACCCATACGCTCCCTTGGTACACCCTTCATGTTCGACACAGGTTCTCGTGTAACTGTCACTCACATTCTGTCTCTTGATCCCATCATGCAACAGGTAGGCAGTTTCCCTGTCATCACGTTGGCTTCTAAATGTTTCATTTCCACCAGGTTCCCAGGAACAGCAGGGGCTTTCCCGGAAGCCCCCACTCACACATTCACAGCTGCTCTCATCTGTACCTGTAGCTTTACATTGCAGTACAGCTATTTAGCTGACACTTTTATCCAAAGCGACGTACAATTGATTTGATATGGACCAATGTGGAGCCTTGCTCATGGACCCAACATTGTGGTTACACTGGGGTTTGAACCCCATATGCACAAGCACTGACTCATTCACTCACATGGTCCTGACTGACGGGTGCTTAATCCGACACAATTATTCATTAAAATGTAATTGATCATTCCCCGTTTTAATAACAAATCCATCTAGCTTAATTTCAATGATTGATTTTAACTATAAACATTATTAGCTTGAATTAGCCTTTGGGTATGTTGCTTCAACACGACTAAATGCAACTGCATCCTTGAATGATGCCATTCCACTCCATTATTCTGTTTGAGTGTTCTGTGTTGCGGTTTTTGAATCGCAGGGCCTGAATCATTGATAGATCTCTGACGTGGACGAGTGGGTCAGCTCTCCGCCGTGTCCTCGTGCGCGTAGCGCCTTTACAAACCGCCTGACCTCCTGCTGGACCTCTGTGACTCACCTTCACTTCCTGTGACTCACTGTCACTTCCTGTGACTCACCCACTGTCAGTCCGACAGCCCGGCCGGTCTGCGGCTGGAGCCTGCGCGGGAGTGGTGTCAGAGGGCCAGTGCACTGCACCCTAGGTCCTGTTTTTCTAAAAATATAAAACGGAATACATTTCTAAAGGCCTGTTTGTATTTGCCAAAACGCCTTTATTGCTGCTAATCACTCTAGCACTTGGAATCACCCTAGCACTTGGAATCGTACTTCCCTCTAGGGTCTTTCTGCGCACTTGTCCCTGGTTATGGCTTCGCACTTTGTTGTGCGTCGCTCTGGATAAGAGCATCTGCTAAATGACTGTAATCGTATGTAAGGTGATGTTAAGATATACTGGCGGTAGTATTGTGATATGCAGGAACCTCCAGTGGTGTGAGTTAATTGAGAAGATGGAGGCATGGAATAACTGGCCTGTGAGAGCTGGAGAGCAGGAAGAGTATTCCCCTGCTCCCAGGGGCCTGACATCACCAGCATGCTCCTCTCCTCCACAGGAGAAAAGAGCCACAGAGATGAGAGGGGGAGAGGGTGGAGGAGAAAGAGCAGGGGAGGGAGAGATTGATGAGAGGAGGGGTGAGAGACAGAGAGAGAATGTGTGTGTGGGTGTGTGCAGCAGTGCAGGTCTATTTGCAGGAGTGTGTTAGTGCGTGCTTGGGCGTGCGTGCATGTGCGTGTGTGTACCCGTGTATTTGTGTGTGTCTGTACGTGCGTATGTGTCTGTGGCAGTGTGTGTGTGTGTGTGTGTGTGTGTGTGTGCCTGTGTATTTGTGTGTGTCTGTAAGTGCGTATGTGTCTGTACCAGTGTGTGTGTGTACCTGTGTATTTGTGTGTGTCTGTACGTGCGCATGTGTCTGTAGCAGTGTGTGTGTGTGTGTGTGTGTGTACCTGTGTATTTGTGTGTGTCTGTACGTGCGTATGTGTCTGTAGCAGTGTGTGTGTGTGTGTGTGTGTGTGTGTGGTGTACCTGAGTATGCACTGCAAGTGTGTATGTGCGTATGTGTCTGGCAGCGTGTGTGTGTGTGTGTGTCTCTGTGTGCACCTGAGTATGCACTGCGTGTGTATACGTGCATGTGTGTCTGGCAGTGTGTGTGTGCATATCTTTGTGTCCCAGTGTGTGTGTGTGTGTGTGTGTGCATGTGTGTGTGTTGCTCAGAGCCTTTAATTAGCCCGTGGCCTGAGGTGTGAGCGTGCCTTCAGAAAGCAGACGCCCCACATCAGCCTGACTCACCGCAGGGCTGGGGAAGTCACTGTCGACCTCCACTGCTCGTTACCAGGGCAGCCACAGCCTGAGTCTGAGTGGGGCGGGGGGTTCTGGGGCGAGTGGGGGGGGAATGGGGGGGTCACGGGTGCTGGGGAGCAGGTTCAGTGTGGCACCTGCTGTTCCACCAGATCTGTGTGTGTATGTATGTATGTATGTGTGTGTGTGTGTGTGTGTGTGCATGTGTACTGTCTTTATGTGTGTGTACTGTGTGTGTGCGTTTGCATGTGTGTGCATGTCTGTATGTGCGTCTCCGTGTGCGGCTGTACATGCGCCTACATGTATATATGTGTGTGCAGTGTGTGTGTGTGTGTGTGTTTGTGCGCGCATATGCCTGCATGTGTATATGAACTTGTGTATCTACTATAATGGGCTATGTGTAGGAGCTTGTTAAGATCACATATCAGATCTTTCTTTGATATTACAGAGAGAAAAAACAACAAAAACAAACAGACAGCCAGAAACACTCTGACTCTCTCCGCCACCGTCTCCCGGGAGATGGGCTACGGGTGTGGGGGCGGAGGGGGGGAAGCAGAGAGGAGCGTAACCTGAGCGACTCGCTCATTAAAAACTCCAGTGGCCTTTCATACGGTCTGAGAGGAAGTGAGAATTATCCGCCCTGATCTCTCCTGTCTGTACCCCGCGCCCGTTGCCCGTCGCTGACTCATGCACATTATGTCGCTAATGACTGGCTCCTGCTCCACGCTCTCCTGTGCCCCTGGGGATCGAGAGCGTTCCCACAACGTTTCCTCAGCGTTTCCTCAGCGTTCCCACAGCGTTTCCTCAGCGTTTCCTCAGCGTTTCCACAGCGTTCCCACAGCGTTTCCTCAGCGTTCCCACAGCGTTCCCACAGCGTTTCCTCAGCGTTTCTGTGGTACATTCGCTCCTCACACATTCCGAGACTAAAGGATGGTCTAGTGTCCCTCTGTGGAGTGCAGCACCCTGAAAACGCCCCCTGAGATGTTGGGTACTGGAACGATCTTATGGGCGCACAAGTGTGGCTTATCGTTAAAGTGTTTGAATCTGAATGGCTGGATAAAAAGACTCATGGATCCACTTTCATCGCTCAGATGGTTCTCCAGCTCCTGGGGTCGACCATTCAGTTTCCCCCTTTCTTTCCACTGAAATTCTCCCTGTGTATTTTGACAGAAATAGACATTTCAATTCCATGTAGAATTGATTGGTTGATTTATCCATTGGATGCTTTTATGATTCTTGCATTCATTGGTAGAGCTGATTCTATAGATAGTAATTCAGGTGGAGCAGGGTTAATCTGTCATCTCTTTAACCACTTATAAAGTGTGACATCACACATATGTGATTATAGTTCGCATTTATATAGCACCTTCATCCAAAGCGCTGTATGCTTCTCATTCACCCATTCACACACACACACACACACACACACACTCACGGCAATTGGCTGCCATGCAAGGCACCAACCAGCTCGTCAGGAGCAATTGGGGGTCCGGTGTCTTGCTCAGGGACACTTCGACACACCCAGGGTGGGATCGAATCGGCAACCCTCCGACTGCCAGACAACTGCTCTTACTGCCTGAACCAAAGTTGCCCCGAATGTTCACTGAACATTCTAATGCTGATGTAACAGCCACTGCTGGTAATGGAAAACAGTTCTAGGACACCAACTTCCGGAAAAACATTCCAGAATACCTACTCTTCAAAGGGTTAAACGGCATTCTTGAATCTGCGGGCAATATCCAACGCAGTTACAGTTTTAGCATGTTTGTGTGAATGAGAGAAATGCCTGTGTGAACGCTGACAGAGCCAAGGAGAGAGGAGGTAGATAACTCCCACTGCTGCTATTGATTTCACACATACCGCTTTCTCTCGTTCACACCTGATCCTTGCTGCTCTTAATAATACTCATTTAATAAATTATGTTATGTTATGCTTTCTTACTTGCGCACACTTCTGTGGTAAAGTAGATAATGTCAGGTTTGGTTGTAGTTGCAGGGAGGAGAATTAGCATCATTAGCATTGGTTGTGTTCGCAGGGAGGACAATTAGCATCATTCGCGTTGGTTGTGTTGGCAGGGAGGACAATTAGCATCATTAGCATTAGTTGTGCTTGCAGGACAGCATTATTGACTGGGCTGTTATAAAGATTAAGCTCACCTTGTTAAAAAAGAGCCGTTTACGCAATCGACTCATTTCCATGTAATTGAGTGGGTTTCACATCAAGCTGCTTTTCAAAAGCTGTTCACAAAAACCCTGCCGACCAGAGGACACTGTAAACTTTATCGGCACTTCGTAGGCCCTCCATCAAACTGTGAAAATGGCCCCCGTCTCAAACCGCAGGCAGTAATGAATGGCTTGTATTCATGCTCCAGATTCCAGCAAGCTCCAGGTCAACTGGCAGGGCCAAAATGGATGCGTAAAACATGGCTTTTTGCGTTCAGCTTGTCGATTTAATGAGACGCCGCGCGCGATACGGCTCGTATGCACCCGCTCGGCCGTGGAGCGGCGTGTCTGTAATTACCCCCTCCGCTGCCCCTGTGCGATCCCCCAGCCCCAGGACTGCCCCAGGACTCCCGCCCACCTGCCCCAACTCCCACCCCCCTGCCCCAGGACTCCCGCCCACCTGCCCCAAATCCCACCCCCCTGCCCCAGGACTGCCCCAGGACTCCCACCCCCCTGCCCCAACTCCCACCCCCCTGCCCCAGGACTCCCGCCCACCTGCCCCAACTCCCACCCCCTGCCCCAGGACTCCTGCCCACCTGCCCCAACTCCCACCCCCCTGCCCCAGGACTGCCCCAGGACTCCTGCCCACCTTCTCCAACTCCCACCCCCTGCCCCAGGACTCCCGTCCACCTGCCCCAAATCCCACCCCCCTGACCCAGGACTGCCCCAGGACTCCCAGCCACCTGCCCCAACTCCCACCCCCCTGCCCCAGGACTCCTGCCCACCTGCCCCAACTCCCACCCCCCTGCCCCAGGACTGCCCCAGGGCTCCCACCCCCCTGCCCCAGGACTGCCCCAGGACTCCCACCCCCCTGCCCCAAGACTGCCCCAGGACTCCCTCCCCCCTGCCCCAGGACTCCCACCCCCTGCCCAGGACTGTCCCAGGACTCCCACCCCCCTGCCCCAACTCATGCCCCAGGACTCCCACCCCAAGCGGAACGTACCCCCCCAATGCTCAGCCAACCACTCGTTGGTTCTTTCAAGCAAGGGGGGGAATAACTAATAATAATAACATAACATATTTATCCATTGATCCATAACATAACATAATGATGAGGAAACATAACAATGAGTTGGAAACCTTCTGCTTAATATGTATGAGGAACTGTGAGTGCACCAAGACGATCCTCTCACTACCCCGAAATGACCAGCCCTGATCCGACCACAGAATCCGATCCTTCTTTGGTTTGATTAACCTTTCCCGCTGCTTTGCCACACTTTTCCCCCACCTTCCGTTTAACATTTAGCGTCTCGTTAACATCAGAGACATGCATGTCAGGTTCGGTGCACTCCTGCCGTTGCCCTTGACCGAGGCCCTGGCCTCAGAACTGGAGTTGCTCCCCAGACGCTGCACTGTGGCTGCCCACTGCTCTAGTAACTAGGATGGTTCAAATGTCGAGGAAAAATTACTCCACAGGGATCAATAAAGTATGTCTAAAACAAGGCCAGGGGGTCTATCTTTGGCTTTTGATTGCTGGGGTGTGACCGGAGAGGGATTTCCCAGGCAGCTGGGTCGGGTGAATCGTGGTGACCTTATCAGATACAGAGCAGGACTGTGTGGCACTAACAGTAGTGAGAGGGGAGGGCCTTAATGTTTCTAAGCCTGTACGTGTGAAGGGAAACAAGCTAAGAGAGATAGGCAGGGAGTGTGAAATTGGATTTCTGCAGTAGGTGTGGCTTACTGCGTCATAACAGACAGCCGACATGGGTTTTCATAAAGGGATCTGAGAGACAATGTCATGCCGCGAAGCTAGACTTCCTTTGTGATCTCGCCGCTGAATATACCCTATAATATAAATCCAGATATCCCAGCATGACCAGCTTGAAATTTGATCTGGTCATGCTGGTCATCTGGTTTAGCTGGGTATGAGCTGGTCAACCAGCATGGTCAAGTTGGTCACGACAAACTTTACAACTGCTCCAATCTGTCCACTGCTGAGTTGCCATTACTACTGGTGGTTAACTTTCGCTGCTGTTTATATATGGCTGGGGTCATTTGCATATTAACTGGAGTCGACTAGATTCGCTACTGGACTGTAGCAGGATGAAATGTTGCTTTCCTCCAGAAGCAGCGTGTGTACATTTTACAGTATTAAGCAGGAAAAAGAGGACCCATTGCCATATTTAATATCACTGTGAGCAAAACTTGGATGACGTCACACTCTCTAGAGTTTAAGTGTGAAGTGCATCTTTGACTTTTAAAACGGAACATTATGCTGAGACTGCGGTAGAACACAGGGTACAGACGTTCTGATATTACTGATATCCCCCCCCCCATCCCCAAGTCTAGCTGTGTGGTGCCACCATGGAATGCGTCCTTTTTATGACAAATTCTGGTGTCACTGTAAAATATTTCCCCCCCCCCAGCCACTCCCCAGAGCGTTTCCCTCCCAGTCAGCAACAGAGGAACTAATTAAATGAGCTCATCGTTCAGAGCTGTAAACAATGAAAGCACCGCTTCTTCAAAAACACCATTTTCATTCCCTTCTGTCTGGTGGCACAGGCTAGATGAGAGACCCCAAACCCCACAGACAGCTCATTGCGTTCACTTAGCAACCCCCTTTCATTATTTACTTACTTATTCCGACTTGAATACGTAACGGAGAATTGCCGCTGCGCTTCATTTAACAGGCTTTTCTTCTCCCGCCGCGGGGACTGCTACGGGTTGTGTTTGCCGAGCGATTTCTGGTCCTCTGAGCCAATGAGGCTTCCCAGACCTCTCTCTCCTGTCCAATCACGGGCAAGGGGCTTTCAGGCTTTCGGTTGTTTTGATCAGCGGTTTGTCGAGGCGGCATTGTCGTTCCTGGAACCGTCACGTTCTTCCCGAAGCCGGCTGTGTTTTATGTCCTGTGTGTAGCACACTCTGTAGAGCACTTTACTGCAGTGTATTCACTAAGAGCACTATTGCTAAGGAAGTCTGCGTTGATTGACTCATTTATCTTGAGTTCCATAGCGTAATGAAAACCTATAGGCTTCCCATATGCGTAACATATTAGCAGACTACAGTACATTCTGTCTTCCTGCGGAGACGATTGTTCTCATCAAGGAAGAATAATCTTTTCGATCAGTGGCTCCCGACTTTTATTTCAACCCTAATTTGGCACACCTTACTGTACTAATTAGCAACTTTAATGAGATCTCTAGCTGTTGAGTGAGGTGTGCTTTGTTCGTTATGAAGTTTAAACCTACAGGACTGTAGATCTCCAGGAACAGGGTTGGGCAGCCCTGCTTTAGCTGTTGAATGAGGTGTGCTTTGTTCAGTATGGAGTTTAAATCTACAGGACTGTAGATCTCCAGGAACAGGGTTGGGCAGCCCTGCTTTAGCTGTTGAGTGAGGTGTGCTTTGTTCAGTATGGAGTTTAAACCTACAGGACAGTAGATCTCCAGGAACAGGGTTGGGCAGCCCTGCTCTAGCTGTTGAATGAGGTGTGCTTTGTTCGGGGTGGAGTGCAAACCTACAGGACGGTAGATCTCCACAACAGGGTTGAGAACCATCGTTTTAGCTGAAGACACACTGTGCTCAGTGAAGCTCTCACATGCACCAGTGACCCCTGCTGGTCGAGTGAGTTAACCACAAGTCCACATTTGTTCTCAGCATTGTGGCACAAAATTGCTGCTATGTTTCTGCCAGTTAGACACGCCTTAGAACTACCTTGTACCGCAATTCCCGAAGGCCCCTGAATCATCTGCCGTTTTAACACCCCTGCTCACTCCAGGACCTCCCCAGAGACATATGGGAGACAGCAGTGATATTGCAGCCATTACTTCCTGGTGAACGTGTGAAACGATCAGCTTTTCCGGAGATTTCCGCCAGTTCCATCGAAGGCGCGTTTACAGTGAGGGCGGTCGAGTATGTCCAGTCTACAGCTTTGAGGGAGTAATAGTCATAATGTGAGATGGATATTGTCCGCATGAATCACAGAGAGTGTCACATCGGTGAGGGAAGAGCGATAAAAACGTTGAGTTTTACACGCCATCCGCCTGCTTCCAGCAGCCCATTAACCTTAAACTCTCAAAGCCTGTTGTTGTTCTTTATTGACTGAAAATATACATTCACATGTACACTGAATTCATTTGCATGTTTTGCCATAAACAATCAAGAGGTGCTAACCGCACACTGAAAAATATAGAGGCTACAAAGTTTTATCATATCAAATATGGGACATAAAATGACATTCATCAGAAAAAAAAAGAACAAAGATTAAAGGTAAATATTTCATCAGATGTTTCAGCTTATAGCCTGGCATTATATGTTCTGCTCCAACATTATGTCAAGAGTTATTTTTACCCGGTACAACAATCTTGCCTTTAACCTTTAAATGTTTTAGTGAAATGTATGCACCGGTGATATCTAAGGCCCAGTGACTGATATTGTCTTTTATTCAGAAGTCACATTACACATTTTCATAAATAAATCAAATTAAAATGGTATATTGGCTGTCGGAGGTTTAATCACATTGGACGGGAGGTAGAAAATGGCAGCTTGTGAAATTCTTAAAGGCCAAAAGCCCTTTTAATCAGAGATGGGGGACAGAAGTGGCTGCAGTCCTGACTGCAGAACATACCGGACGGAAACTGAATTCACCAAACGGTTTCCTTCTGTCTCTTTCACTTTCGCAAATAAAGGGCTTTTATGAGCCTAAAATATACGTCTCCTTCTCTCCGTCTGCCTTTGAGGGTTGTTTGGGTTTGTTTGTTGTTGACGGTCGGCGTTTTTGAGATCCTGTCGTTTCTGTGTCTGAACAATATCCCAATAAAGTGGGTTTTAAATCTCAAACCTCTTTTTCTCTCTTATCTCCCTTTCTCTGTCTCTCTCTCAGTCACTCAATTCAATTTCAATTTAATTTGCTTCATTGGCAGGACAACTACAGTCATATTGTCAAAGCCATACAATATTATACTGTACATAGAAACACTCAGGAATAAAAACACTCTCAGTTGAATTTAATTCAATTTGCTTTATTGTATTGCCAAAGCATAGAAAATAGTACATCCAACACTGAACAACTCTAAAGATCTCTTCAGACTGTACCTTGAGTCCTTTGCAGATTAGTCTGATCCATTGCCGTTGTACTACTGAGTTGGCCTATTTACCATGTGTACATTTACATGGACATGTTCATACCTGTACAACTGATTCTATGTGAATTGTATCTTATCCGTCCTTTTCTGTAGTTTGTTCTAATGACCTTGGTATGCACTTTTTGTCCATCATTATGGATAAAAGCGTCCAAATACAATGCTAAATACAATGTAATGTAATGTAAAGACTCCAAACAAATGAAGAGTAACATCACATAAAAACATATCTCTCATTTTCTCTCTCTCTCTCTCTCTCTCTCTCTCTCTCTCTCTCTCTCTCTCTCTCTCTCTCTCTCTCTTTCTCTCTCTCTCACTCTTTCTCTCTCTCTCTCAGTTGAATTCAAAATGCTTTATTGGCATGACAAATTAGGACACTCGTATTGCCAAAGCTTCTTGGATGAACAATCGATAAACAAAAATGCAATAAATGTACAATAACTGTTGATAATCGTACACTAATTATCCCTCTCTCTCCGGTTCTCTCCCCCAGGTAAAGAGGAGTCATCGGTGGCCACCTTCAAGGGAACCGAGTTCTTCTGCTACGACCTGTCGCTGACGCCCATCCAGAGCAGCACGGACGAGATCACGCTGTCCTTCCGCACCCTGCAGCGCAACGGGCTGATGCTGCACACGGGCAAGTCGGCCGACTACGTCAACCTGTCGCTGAAGAGCGGCGCCGTCTGGCTCGTCATCAACCTGGGCTCCGGCGCCTTCGAGGCCCTGGTGGAGCCCGTCAACGGCAAGTTCAACGACAACGCCTGGCACGACGTCCGCGTCACCCGCAACCTGCGCCAGGTAACGCTCGCGGCCTGCCACCTCTCACCTCTCACCTCTGACCTTTCACCTCACCCTCGCCCTCAGGCTCGGTCCATCCCGCTTCCTGCGCAGGTAGCGCCCCCCCCCCCCCCCGCCTCCCGGTGGGAGCCGGCGCTGAGGGTTGCCGCGTCCTCTTGTGAACTCCTCAGGGTGTTTGAAACTGCGGAGAGCCTCCCTGAATCGTAGCGTAGTGGTTAAGGTACATGACCGGGACCCGCAAGGTCGGTTGTTCGATCTCTGGTGTAGCCACAATAAGCTCTGCACAGCCGCTGGGCCCTTGAGCAAGGCCCTTAACCCTGCATTGCTCCAGGGGAGGGCTGTCAGCGAAGGCCACAGCGAAGCTGTTTAAATAACGGGCAGGCCTGTCTCAGCGTGTAACCACATGAAGGGCAGGGGTTCCCTATGACCGCTTTTACGCCTTATCAACTGCTCTTAAAGTTTTCTCTCCGCGCAAGACTTTAATGCAAATTCATGTTAATACAGTAACTAACTTCTGAACAGAGACCAGTTCATTCTGGGTCGTGGAGAATTAGTGTTCATCGCCCCTGCAAAGCGGGCCGGCCCCACGGAGAGGTCGTGGGGTTCAGATCCGGGTTTTATTCGTCCGTTCGACACGGAGGCTCCAGTGAGTTTCAAACACCTGACCGATCCGAGGGTTCGGAGACGACACACGAGTGTGTCATTCTTCTGTGTTTCTAGAAGGTTCCTCACATGCCACACACCACTGTAAATATCAATGAGGAGTAAGCACAGGAGCCTCTGTCCGCCTTCACCATAACAGACGCAGATTTGACACCAGTCAATTGGCTTTTCTAGATAGCTGCAGCGAACCGCGATCAATTCCACTTACCGTCGCCTTCTCTCACATTTCCCCGCGTTTCGGTAATTGTGATTGGAACAAATGGCTTGTCGGAGCCAGTAACAGCTGTCGTAATTGGCCGATACCGTGGAACCCCCGAAGCGGACGCGTTTCACAAGTCACCTTGCTGTGCAAGTTACATACAGGAAGGAAATAAAAAAAGAATAAAAATCCTCCTTTTTTCCAAAGAGCAGCTCTGTCTCCCGCGGATATTGTGTGCGCCTGAAAGCAGGATCGCTGGTTATCGATCCCGGACGCGGGCCCTGCGATAAGTCTGGGAGGTTGATGAGGTTGTTCTTGCCGGAGACGTGATTGGTCGCTCGCTCCTCGTGAGAGATTGCGCTCAAACGGGCACCAATGAAATCAAAAACCTCTTTTTTCCCTTTCCCTTTCTCCCTTCCGGCACCGTCTGCTCGGAAGTCTACTCGAGAGGAATCTCAAACGGGGAGAAGCCGGCACACACACACACACACACTTCCTCTCTCCCCCTGGGGCGGTGTGTGTGTGTGTGTGTGTGTGTGTGTGTGTGTGTCGGTGTATGTGTGTATGTGTGTATGTCTGTGTGTGTGTGTGTGTGTGTGTCTGTGAGTGTGTGTGTGTGTGTGTCTGTCTGTCTGTGTGAGTGTGTGTGTGTGTGTGTCTGTCTGTCTCTCTGTCTGTGAGTGTGTGTGTGTGTGTGTGTCTGTCTGTCTGTCTGTGTGTGTCTGTCTGTCTGTCTCTCTGTCTGTGAGTGTGTGTGTGTGTGTGTGTATCTGTCTGTCTGTCTGTCTGTGTGTGTGTGTGTGTGTGTGTGTGTGTGTGTCTGTCTGTCTCTCTGTCTGTGAGTGTGTGTGTGTGTGTGTGTGTGTGTGTCTGTCTGTCTGTGAGTGTGTGTGTGTGTGTGTGTGTCTGTCTGTCTCTCTGTCTGTGTATATGTGTGCGTGTGTGTGTGAAACAGAGGAACACCAGGGCACAGAGAGAGAGCTGCAGAGTAATATCTGTAACTGTCAGCGCTGTCTGCTCAGCCCAGCCCTCCCCCTGACAGGCCTCTCAGAGCTCCAGGGTTTGAGAGTTTGGGGTTTGGAGAGGGAGGGAGAGGTGACAGTTTGGCGAGGGAGAGAGAGCTGCACACTGAGGTGACGGCTGTCTTCCACAGAACGCTGTGTGAGGCACTGCTGCCTTTGCCAGATCGATGCCGGAGAAGCGTTGCTCTGCTGTGTAGAACTGAATTTGATTGGCTCCTGAAGTAAATTCTCACAGGGCATTGGTCCACCCCTACACAGTGGGCGGGGGGGGTGCTTGGTACAGTCGGAGTTCCATTGTCCAATCAGGGCTGCAGTAGAGGTCAGCTGACCCAGTGATGGCCGTGTGTGCAGTACGGGTAGCGACTGGTGGAAGACCCGTTAATGTTAATATGCCCTGCACCTCGGCACTGGAGCATACTGTGAGTGTGTAAACACAATACTGAACGCACTCTCTAACAGTGGATTACTGCCAATGCATAATCTCCCTCTCTAGCTTTTATTGCAGTCTCTCCAGGGAAGTAAGTTACTGAGCTGAGCGTTTCTCCTGTTCAGACGACCGAGTGCGGTTTATAGCCAGGGGGATTCAAATGGGAGCGGTGTCACGGTCTCGCACAGAAAACCTGTGCGGTTATTGATCCCGACACGCGACCGCTAACCGCGCAGCCGGACCGCCGCGGTCCACCCCGAGCTTCGACCGCAGGCGCGGTGTTCAACCGCGCACGGGCAGGTAAACCGATCGCGGGAGACCGGAGCGTGGGCCGGAGCCTGCAGACGGTGGCGTTAGCGGTTCAGGTATCGGCGCTAATCGATGCTAACAGGGAGATGAAGCGGCCCCGGGGCCACACCGCGATATCGATGGCCGTGACATCATTACGCCCGTGACATCATCAGACGCTGACATCATCGTGGGCACTGACAGCTCCTGGTCCTTGTGGAGCCCGTACCTCGCCGTCCGCCATCCGCCGTCTCCACGGAAACGGAGCGCGAGTCCACTTAGCCGGCCCGAGATTGATGTGGGGACCGTAATACCTCTGTCTCGTCCCCGGGGAGAGTCTGAGTTAGCACGATATATCCACTTGTGGACATGTGAGATAAACACATCGCAAAAGACTGCTTGAACTGCAATGAGCAGTATTTATTTAAGTTCATGTTCTGTCAAATTGATTGACTATTCATGTGCGATTTCTTTAACAAAAGCATGTTGGAAGTAATGCATTTAATGTTTTATATTCAGTGAGCATAGGCTATTCATTGCCTGGGGTCTATGTTAGCCGTGTACCTAAAGCAGGAAGACATTAGAAGGGTGCACACGTCAATGTTTGTTTATCGCAGGTCATATCGTCTTCGCAATATTCAACAACGTTATCTAATATTTTCCTCATATGGTGCAGCCCTAGCCCACATCACCGCTGACGCCCGCCAGGAGAGGAGCTCCCCGAAACCTGCCCCACCCCCAGCAGGCCCTGGGCTACAGCTCCTCAGTGTCATTACCCTGCTGGATCCACTCCAACACCCACACAAACAGAGTAAAACAGAGTAAAAACTGAGTAAACATAGCTATAGATTACCGTCTGGCACACCAGGCAAGAGTGAGCTCAACTTCGCCTCTTTTCATCGAGGAAAGGAAGACCTGCCAAAGTTAACAGAGACCGGACAGGCCTCCCAAATCTTTAATGCTCATGGTAAATATATAACCCAAAGGAAATGGATGGATATAAGGATCGATAATCCTTTATGAAACAGGCCAAATAAATAAATAAAGTAATAGAAATTGGGCTTGGCTGGCTGATGTCAACAGCCAGAGAGCTCCACCTAGTGGTGAGCTTAAAATCTGTCTATACCGAGAGGGAGAGGTTTGGCAATATTGCCAGAGTTGAAAGTTTTTTATACCATGCACTCAATCAGGGACTGCTCTTTATGCACAGTTTGTATGCATATTTACATGTGCATATTTTCTAAGGTTAGAAATCATACATGAATTTTATGAGAATTGAATTTACTTCCTGGTTCTACTCCAGGCCGGAGCTTCAGCTGTGGCTCTTTGTGATGTCATAATCGTTGCAGAACTCTGAGATGAATTAGAATCTTAGCCCATTCGCTGGAATGCAGAGGCAAATAATTCTCTCCCACATAAATTCCTTTCTCAACAAAGACTGCCATTTCAGTCCAAGATGCTCAGTTGTGTAAGAAAGGATGGAATCGACCATTGAACTAATTGAATTGAAGACATTCTGAATTCATCAGCTATGCACCCTCTGGACCTCGGTATGGACGGCACTGTATCCTGCTGTAACTTGGCAGAAAAAAAAGGTTAAGCATTTAAATGATTTTTTTACATAAAGCGAGTGACAGAGTAGGTTTCAGCCCGAGTAGAATGTACTGTATAGTGTAGTTCCTGAGATTAATACTAGAGACTCGTGTCCCCCTACAGGGGACAGTAATGAATTGCCGGGTCTGAGGAAGACATTATTAAGAGACGGTGTAGGTGATATTGGCTTCCACGCTTACAGATGCAGGGCTGCTGAGATAAATGAGATTCGAACCCGCAGCCAGGAGCCTGTGTGCGGTGTGCACTATATCACATCTTATCTCACAGAATAACCTCAGAAATACAGTGACAGTGGAGGTACATCTTTGTTCTTCAACAATCAATGTACCGTGAAAGTACAGTAATGTTCTCTTTGAGTACAAATGAGTATGTTTCTAAGCAAAAATGTTACAAGTTCATTATATATTGCTGGCTTAGGGCACAGTGTTATGTACCTACAGGGTACCGCCCCAGTGACAAGCATTTGCACCTTTTTATGCAGTTTTCGTACCTTTTATTTCTGAGTGTTCTGAGCACAGAACACCTATTTACTACACGCAGTGTAGTGTTTAGCCCGGGGGATTAAAACAGGGTTAAAATCTCTTCCACTGAAAAAAACGTATGCGGTCATTGATCTCGACATGCAACTGTGCGCTAAAATCCCTTGCTTTGATTGGTTTCCCCTTTTCCTCCTTATTAACACTGAGGACTCAGCTTCAACCAGCCCTAGCTTCAGCCAAACACAGCTTCAGCTCTCCCTCCAGCAAACTCGGAAGCAGAAACGACCGACCAATTAATCTCTTCCCTTTAATTAATTAACCCCCGTCTGCCTCCTCTCCTGCAATTTGTCACCTAGCAACAGGGCTGTGTTGTTTAATCCTGCGCGGTGCAGCTGTGGGGCAGAGTTAACCATTTCTGCCCCACACACCCACTCCAGAATCATTCACCTGTCACTCTCCACTCCAGAGATACGTTATTCGTTACTCTCTCTCTCTCTCTCTCTCTCTCTGTCTGTCTGTCTCTCTCTGTCTCTGTCTCTGTCTCTGTCTCTGTCTCTCTCTGTCTCTGTCTCTGTCTCTGTCTCTGTCTCTGTCTCTCGCTCTCTATCGGGTCAAGTGGTGCTGACGCCAAATCCTGTGACCGGCCGTTTGCCGTGTCATCAGTTGTAGGGGATACAGACATCCTTTCTCTCGGTTTCTAAATTGATGCTTAATTATTTACATGAAAGGCTCTGTGCCTTTCGGCAGACAGTAGTGGGTAAAGTGCTGACCGAAAGGTTGTTGGTTCAAGTCCCAGTGTAGACATGATAAGATCTATGCAGCTTTTTGGCCCCTGAGCAAGGCCCTTAACCCCCACATTGCTCCCCTGCCTAGTCTAACCAACTGTTAGTCGCTTCAGATAACAGCGTCAGCTAAATTACGGTAGTACAATGTTGATTTATTTATTGCACAGTGAGCCCAACAGCGTGTACATTTAGGAGCGTGAGTGATCTGCTGTGGGTGCCAGACAGGAAGTGACTGTAGGAAGTGGAAATGAAAGCGTGTGAACAGATGTGCTCTTTTTTCTGCCTCTTCGTCTCCATTCTCTCTGTTAACACAGTGCCCACGGAGGGTGCCTGTCGCCTCCCTCTCATCTGTCTAAAACACATCTCTGTTATTCCTCTCAGTAACTCTCCCACACTTACTCTCTCTCTATTTCTATCTCTCTCTCTCTTTCTCCCTCTCATCTGTCTCAAACACATCTGTTCTTCCTCTCAGTAACTGTCCCACACTTACTCTCTCTCTCTCTCTGTCTCTGTCTCTTTCTCTGTCTCTCTCTCTCGCTCTATATCTATTTTGCTCTGTCTCTCTCTATTTCTCTCTCTGTGTCAGTCTATCTTTCTTTCTCTCTCTTGCTCTATCTCTTTCTCGAGCTACCTCTCTAACACAGAGACACAAACACTTGAATGTACACACACACAATTATACACGCACTCACACAAAAAACACCCAGTAAATCTTGGACTCCAGTATGGTACAGAGTGCAGGAAGGAGAGAGAGAGAGTAGGAGGAATGGAGAGAGTGAGAAAGGCAAGGACAAAAGGAGGAGAATCTTAGGTCTATTATAGGTCATGTCATTAGCGTTTTTAAATGACAGGTTCCCGGGTTCCTGTAATTGCAGTGGCAATTAAATGATAATAGGGGGATGAGAGCGTTCACGTCTCCATCTTAGAGCTGTTCTGATATTCTGCTTCGCCTGAGTCTTTGAAAGTCAATCATATATCTTTGTAAATTAAAAAGTAAAAAGTCACTGGCAGTCTCTGAGAACTGCAGCTGTATGTTATTGCTCAGTTTCCACTAGTGTGTGAACAATTTTTTAATGATTTTTGTAGTTTTATGTGAATACATCCCATCCCTGACAGCGGCACTCCAGAGAACATTGTTTGTTGAAGCATTGTGGTTTATAGAGTGCTTTGAGTTATAATTCTGCCTTTTTCATTTTAATTCCTTTGTGTTTGAAGCCTGAGACGTTGGCCTGGTGCTTCTGCGCTCTCAGGGAGAGCTGTGGGGTAGTTAAGCGGTGTAAGTGGATTTAGGGTCTGCCTTTACATGGGTATCAGCACACACACACACATGCACACACACATACACGCACACGCGCACATGCACACACGCACACACACCCACGCGCACACACACATTTGTTCTATAATGATCGAGTTTCCCGAATGTACCCTGAAAGTACAGTAAAGTACAGCAGTGCCACGCATTTAGTCTTTAGTCAGATTTAACCTGCTCCTTTCCCCACTGGACGACAGCACTTTTCTTTCTTTTTTCCTTTCACTCCGATATTCCTCTGTCTGTGGTATCCCGATCCCACCTGCAGCGTTGTATTTCGTAGGAATCTGAGGGTGAATTATTGAAAGCCCATCCGTTCTGTGTACCTGACCCCTCTCTTTTTAGCTTAATGCACCACGACCAGCAGAACAGGACAGAAAGCCTGAAAGAATTCAACAGAGGCTGATAAAAAGGGAAACTAACGTTGGACACAAAGGCTAGCCATTTAGTCCTTATGGTGAATTACAGGCAGTTCAGTCTGTGTTTTTAATTATTACCTATTTTTTCATCAGGGAACATTTTCCTTGCCCTCTGAATCATTGTGCACACTGTTCAGTGTACTCTGTGCAGCTCACAGAAGTGCAGGGAAGAGCACGATCAAAAAAGGGTTAGGGTTACATAAATATAACCACAACAAAAAGCAGCCAAAAGACAACACAGGTGCATTGCAAGTGAGGCATTAAGGCTGTGATCTTTTCACTCTTCTGTTTGTGTGTTTTCTGTTGATTATATAATGATTATAGCCAGACTATTGTTTCTTAACGCTTACTGTATGATTATAATCCGACTATTGCTTGTTTACCTTTATGATTATAATCAGACTATTGTTATTTTACCCTTGCTGTATGATTATAATCAGATCATGGCTTCTTTACCTTTTTGATTATAATCAGACTCTCCTGGTCTGGCTCTGTGTGGAGGTGGACAGAGGCTTCAGTATGTAAATGGCTCCATCATAAGCGTATTCGACCGAGAAGAAGGCTGACTATGATTAAGCCAGATTCCACGGGCCGTTGAGCCGTAATGGCGCCCTGTGCTTACCTCTGAGAGATCGTCTAAGTACCTGTTAGTAGCCAGCGTTTAGACTGTTTATTCACAACACATCAGCTGCTGCCATCACATGGCGTCACATCTTATTACTTTACTTTAAAAATGTATATCACACTTCAATGAATGGCACAAGGTGAAGGTCAGAGTTCAAGGGTTCAGTGGACCTGACCGGATCATTGAAATCACACTCTCTCTGTCTAACCCCTTCTCTTTCTCCCGCCATTTAGCCCGGTCCATTTCGCCTCCGTTTCCACATATTGTTGTTGGCAGCGTTATGATTGTAACTACTGGGATCAATTTGTCTGAACACTTCCATTTAGCTTGTACTTGCTCCTCCTGTCTCTGTTACCATCTGTCAGAAAATAACTCACTTTTCTCATCACGACATTAAAAGAAGATTGGCCATTCTCATTGCAAAAAGGATCGATTAACTGCTTACTGTAATTTCAGAGTCCCTCAACCCCTCCCTCTCCTCCTTTCACCAACCACGCCCCTTCTAAGAACTAGCCTATCGGAGTAACTTATCATACTGCTCTGCTCTGCTTTCCCCTCCCCCATCCATCTCCCTCCCACTCTAAGCTCCGCCCCTCTCCCACCCCACTGAAACCTTATGTGAAAATTGATTTTGCTAACTCTTGTCTTTTACTAACAAAATGCTTCAGAATGTTCAAGTTTTTCCCTTTTTTTTTTCTTCCAACCTTCTCCTTTATTAATTTTAAAACAACTAACATTGTCTCATTCACGGAATGTGACCCATCCGTCGTTTTTTTTGTTCTACTTGCGTACATACTAACCAAAATAACAGTGCTGGTTTGATTTTTATTTGATTTTGTTTTACCCCAACCCCCATTAATTTCTGCAGATAGATATTACAAAACAGATTTCCAATTATTTCTTTATTTCTTTATTTGGATTATATGCATCATTTGGAACTAAAACAAACAAAACAAAACAACCATACCAATTTTTTTATTTTTTTATTTTTCTTTTTTCCAGATTGATTGGTTGGTTTCTAATCACCTTTTTACAAACAAGCCTGTTTTTGCAACATGAAGGCTAGATTTGGGTCGAGTTTTTTTTTGTTCTTTTTTTCTTTTTTTCCCAGGTATCGTGCCCATTATTGAGTTCACAGTTTGTCCTTCTTTCTTTTCCTTTCTCCCTCCCCTGTTTTCTCCCCAAGCACGCAGGCATTGGACACGCTATGGTAAACAAACTGCATTATATGGTAGATATCATTCTAATTGTCTAGTTTGGTTTGCCCTGGGTTCCTTCTCTCTGTTTTCCTTTTTTGCTTTTTTAATGTAAAACAAAGCAAGAACACAAGCTCATCAGTTCCAAGGTGGCCAGCAGACGATTCATTTCAGTTGTTAATTTTTGAGTTTGTCTTACCCTTAATTTCTGTTGAGTACACGTGCTCTCCACCTCAATCTCCCCCTTCCCCGCATCCTCCAGTTTAATCAGAACCAACCAAACCGACGGAAGCCGCGCACACACACGATGAAGTCACTCCCTCCCGATAATCGAAATAAAACAACACTATAATACTTCATGAAGAAGAATACGAACTTATTTATTTTGTTTGCCTTCCCAATGGTATTTTCCCACAGACTATATCCGTATGAAGAAATAAAGAATAATACCAGGTTAAAGATAACAGACGTTCAATTGATTATGTTTTTTTTTTTAAAACGTATCTCTGTTTTAATTTTTTAATTTTTATTTGTTACTTTCTCTGAAAGTGAACGAACACAGTGGACACCAGGAGCTATAACGCAATTATGAAAATAACTCCAGCGACAGGCAATAGGAGTGTGTATAAACTTTATGCATTTTATATAATACCAGACCACATATTGCACTTATGTCTCATGTCATCTTGTAGCCCTTATTTTGGCTATTCTAGATTCATACAAAATACAAAAGAAAGGCCCACATATTTGTTATTAGACTATGTGCCATGAGGTTGGAATAAAACGAAATTGAATAAAATTGCAACTGTCTTCTGAAATGTTTCAAAACGGAGATTTAATTTCGCAAACGGACAGATATTAGCGGATGAATAATATTTTCCGCGGGACTCGCCCTTGCTTTAGAGATTATACATGGTGAAGGCAGTGCTTCTTCCAAATACTTTTCGCACGTTTGTAATTCATCCAGGTTTGTGGTGCCACTTGTTAACGGACGCACTCCATTGGCACTGAGATTATAGCTGCGCTCGCACTCCTAGATTTAGGTGTATGACTTCCTTACAGTCTAAAACGAACCTCAAACACGACCTGACCCCATTAACACCGCCGCACTGACGGATGGCAGTGACGGGAGTATGATTTAGGGAATCGCCCGGTCAGGACTGCCTTTTAATCAAACGCCAGCGGCTGCGTTTTATGCTCGGTAAAGCACAGAGGCCTTGTGCGCGCACGTCCAGCTAACGTTCATTATGCGGACACTAAACGGAACCTTCTCTGAGGTATGCGCACTATTCTCTATTATTATTATTATAATTATTATTATTATTATTAGTAGTAGTAGTAGTAGTAGTGGTAGTGGTGGTGGTGGTGGTAATTTTAGTAGCAATTCTGTCAGCAATCAGCATCTTTATAAATAATATTAATAACCACAATACAGATGCTCTAATACACCTTACAAAGCTGCCATCATAAAACAAATATAGTTTCTGGCAATAAGTACCATAAGACCAAAAGGAAAAAAACAGCAAACATGTCAAGATGATGTATTGCGTTCCTATAGTGAAATCAGCCAATGAAATGGGTATGGCTGTTTTAGAATTAGAATTTATTTGCCCGTTTGACATAAGACAATAAAGTAGTGTAATAAAGGTGATGGAGATGGAGAGCTTGTGCTGTCGGTACTCAGTCCAACTCCGTAAGGAACGGGAGCCCAATAATTTGTCCAGCCAGCAAATTTTTTAATTTTTTGTCTTAGCACCACCCCCTTGTTTTTGTTGAGTGTCTCCACGGCAACACTGCTCTGGTTTCTAGTCAGTCACTGGACTGGAATCGCAAATGTTTCATTGACTGTGGACGTCGTTTAATTTAAAATGTATTTAAATTAGAATTTTAAATGAGTGCAAACCGAATGGCACTGTGACCAATGACGATCGCCCGACGGAGTATAAACCAGCCTTAACTCCTCCTCCTACTGCCTGTCGCTGGACCGATTGGCAGGGGGGTGTGTTGACTCCGCCCAGCCACCCTGCCCCTCCTCCTCTGCTCAGGACCGGACTAATGAGGTCTCTGGATCCATCTTATCTGTGTCCGATCCACTCTCACCATCAACACTAACACTAACTCTCTCAAAGTCTATTCCTGGTATCACCCCCCTTCCTCCCGCATGCAACGGTCGACTATCTTTTATTTATTTATTTTTCTACAGTTATAATTAAAATTTTCAGAGACTTTTTTTTGGGTATATATGTATGTGCATATATGCAGATCATGCATGCTGCATACATATATACAATTGTTTTGTTTCTATTATTCCCAAGAAGGATTCTGAACTCCTTTAACAAAATGTACCTTTACTGTACGTTTGCCTACCTTTTTTGTTATCCTTTTCTTTTTATGGACCTCAAAAACAACGTACTGAAACAACCGATGACCTCACACCCCGGCCTGCTGTACTAATGAAGGGAACATGACAATAAGACAGATTCTCGGAGAGGAATGGAGGGGCGGAGTGCTGTTGTTCATTTTCAAAAAGAATGGAGGTCTGGGTGATGTGCACCTGGGCGGGGGGGGGGGGGATTTTTTAACCTAAATGCTCCTCCAATCAATGTTGAAAATAAATACCTGGCCCCTCCTCCATTCCTCTTCCTATTCCCTCACCCCCCCTCCCACCCCCACCCCTACCCCCCCTACCAACAGTTTCCATAGCCATCTTTTTCTTTTGTGTAACCCCGTTGGTTTTTCTTTACTCTTACTCAGTTTGAGTTTGAGTTTTTTGATGTACTTTTGTTTGTCTTTGCATCCTGTGGCATGCTTTTACAGCCCTCCCATCCTCACTGCACACGCGTGTCATCCTTTTACCCGCTGGTGTGTGCATGCACGCACACCTGTGAGCGTGTGTGTGTGTTTGCGTGTGTGCGTTGGTTGGAAGGTGTGGGTTTTTTTTGCCTCGTTAATCTCACTTTATTTTTTTACGTTGATTTGTTGTTGTTGTTTACTTAATTTTCTCGTTGTAATGAGTTTTCTTTCATGAATTTTTGTCGCTTCCTTTGCTGTCACCGGTATATGGTTTCTGTTGGCATGCTTATTTTAATGGAACTCCTCTCATTATTTTAAATATATATCTCACACCCACATTAACACGCATGGCTTAAGTACATTCGTTAGCTTGAATGGATCATTTTGTTTCTTAACCAAACCGAACAGAGAAAAACTACAAAACACAAATCCAATCAATTTTGCAAATTGAATCAGCGAGAATATTAAGAAACATATTTTTCTGACTCCAACTCCTATTTTACTAAATTTTCTAAAAACTCTTACTAATACTACTGGTTGAATCAAACCTTTGTTATAACTGTACTAACAACCATTTTTGTGTCTGACTCTCCCTAACTTACTAAAGTACTAACCGACTCAATTCACCACCCCCCTCCTCCCCCTACCCTCAACCCTTAACCCCAAACTACCAACACAAAGAACAAATTCTCGAAATCTCCTAACCCATACTCCTTTCCCTAACCTACATTCCAGAGGAAATCTCACAGCATACATTCTCTTTTTCCTCCCTCAGATATCTCTGTTACTAACACAGGAACAGGAAGTAGAACACTCTACAAACAGGAAATGGCCTTGGAGATTCCAAGTGGAGCATCTTCAAAGTCCCAGAATTTGCTAAAACCCAAATTCCTTTAGCATCCAGATGTTAGCGTCTAATTTAGTCACGCTAACAGTGGTTCAGCTGCCAGCCACCATCTGGAGTACCTGCCAGAGACCAGACCTCCACGCCAGCAGGGGGCCTCACTGCCCAATACAGTCTGTGAAAGTGTTGGATGACACAGTCCATCCACAGCATCAATAAGTGAGGCTTTCAAAATGGCTGCTGAGAATCGTTATTTAATTTGTGTAACCATTGTGTGATGGTTGTAAGTGCTACAGGATGTTTGATGGTTGTAAGTGCTACAGTATGTTTGATACTTAATAAAGGTCCTGGAATTTGGCTCGATATTTCATGAGGTAAGTAGAAGCTTTATGCTGAAAATCTGAATCCCTTGCATAATTTTTTTGTTTGTTTGTTTGTTTTTTGTTAATATTTTTAAGAAGGGGTCAGATGGGGAGGTATTTTAGTATATCCACGCACGTATGTGTTAGAAAAGTCTTCTTATCCAGTGACATTGCAAGACGTCTCATCCGCAGCCAAAGCAGGTGAGTGATTGTCAAGGTAAGACTGTCAGTCTCTCCACGCCAAGGTTTTCCCATCAAGAGACACCAAAAAAAAAAGCTAAAATTAGATCCAGGGCTGCGAAAACGTCACCTAATCCTAGACCGTAAAATGCTGTGTGCTAAATCAACTCTAACATGAGCATATCCACATCCAAAATGGAAATAGCAGTTCAGTGTCAGGGTACCTGATCTGTGGTACAGACAGTGCTGATTCTGCTGTGGTATGATTGCGTGTCTGGGTTCCTTTCTGCTAGATCCGCTCAGACGTAGTGAATATGTTTTCATTTTTAACTGATTAATACATTTTGTTGCGTATTTTGTTGAAGCAGTTGGGTTTTCTCAGTGGGAGAAGACATCAGGGTTTAAACCTACTAGTTTAATACATCAAATGTTACCATCTCAACCTATAGGCTAGCGATGGATGGGCATCCCCCTGTAGCTGAGTTCCTCCCGAGATTTCTTCCCATCGGGGAGTTTTTTCTCGCCACTTGTTTGAGGGTTTTTCTCTCCATAAGGGAGTAATTTCCTCATAAGCTACTTGGGGACTTAGGGCTGGTGTTTCTTCCTCTGTAAAGCATCTTTGTTACAGTCTAGTCTCCTGTGAAAAAGTGCTATACAAATTGAATTGAATTGAATTGAATTGTCTCTTTAGGCACAAACTCACTGTCAACCATGTTAAACAGAATCATTTATCTCGATTTCCAGAGAATTGCCCAGAACGGTGAACTCCGTCTTTGTGTAGACAGATCTTTCCTTGGTGCACTGTTGACCCGGGCATTTGCGAGCTCTGTCTCAGAGTTGATGGACTTCAGGTTTCAGGTTGACTCCTCTGTTTAATCACAATGCGCTCTGGGATGCTTCTCTCAATCCGTCAGTTTAATCTCTCTGAACAAAGAAATTCATCTTTAAACACATTTTCCTTGGCAGGGAAGTTCTTCCCATGCGAATACATTGATTATATATGACTGCTATTCAGTTAAACTGAGTTCTGTTGGCTAAGTGCTTAATATGAGCAAGGGCCGCACAAGCCAATTTAACATGTTTTCACGGATAGTCTGTTTTCTGTTTTATAGAGTCTTCCTTTATCGGGGCTGATGGATCTTCGATTGATTTCCTTGCTCAGCAAGTTCAGTGACAAAGTGAAACTTTTTGACAGAAAAACAGTCTTTTTGGTCACATAGAGACAGTGGGTGAGAGACGGAGAAGATGCAATTAATTACTGTCTCAGTCTGAGTAATGATGCACAAGAAAAGATTATTTATATTAATGCTCTTGGATATAAACTTAAAATGTAATCTGAAAGACAAGCAGTATAGTATTATAGTACATTTAAATCCCTTTATTAAAAAGGCATTTCCAAAGCCAGTGAGGCCCACAGGGCTAGATCTAATGCAGATTTCTCTGGTATGAGACCCTGAAGTAAGTCAGGCAGACTCTCCCATGCAGTCATTATTCACCGTATACAGTGCAGTCCGTAAGTATCTGGACAGCGGTATAATTTCTGTTCTTTTGGCTCTGTACTCCCAGCACATTTGGATTTGAAATGAAACGATGAATATGAAAGACTGTCACCTTTAATTTGAGGGCATTTACATTTTAGGTTATTTCCATATCGAATGGTCCATTAAGGAATTACATTATTTATTTTTATACATAGTCTCTTCATTTTAGGAGACCAAAAGTAATTGGACAGTTTACTTTACAACCGTTTCACTTCCTTAGAGCGGGTATAAGAAATCTTTTGATTCTAAGCTTTTGATTGACTTTGGACCAGAGTTGTGCCAATGACAGTATGAGATTTGGACCAAACAGCTTATATCAGCTGACAGCTCTAGAAATGATGCTGGTTTACTCCTGGACTTGAGCACAGTACATTGTTAGGACACACTTGCAGTCTGCAGCTGTAGCTGGTGCATAGATGAATGTCTGATCAAGGCTTTATTGAGGTAATTAAATAATTAAAAGCAGAAGTCCTGAAGCGGATCGGCCCTTGCTGTGAACCCCTGGCTAATAGTAACAGACTGCAGTGTATCTTTAGCAGGGGTGTCAAACTCCAGTCCTGGAGTTATGCTGGTTTTTGTGGTTTCCTTTCAATCAGCAGCCAATTAAGACCTTGAGAACAAGGTGTGTGGACTCTTTAGCCAATGAAAGACATTGAAATGTATCTCTCGTGCTGAAACACACCAAAAACCAGCAGACACTGCAGCCCTCCAGGACTGGAGCTTGACACCCCTGCTTTAGAGAGTGCTGAGCAGAGAGGCTTTGGACAGCACGTATCTCTTTTTCAGATTTTCACCCCAAACTCTCACATTTACCTCACATGCGTCCCCTGTTCCGCCCACACACAAACACCAGGAAGGCTGGTGTGAAAGCAGAGGCAAAGGCAAGCGAGACGGTGACATTTTTACACCGTACAGACCATGCAGTGCCACAGGAGAGATGTGTGTGAGCTTTTATTTATAGATATCACAAGATCCTGCAGCAGGTACGAAGATCATTTCACTGCTGTGGCAGGTATTACAGTTCTGTATTTTTCTTGCTGATGCGACAAAAATACTGTGTAATTAACAACTTGGTTAATGTCTTAACCAATCAGCGGTGTGACTGTTTAGTTCACGTCAAGTTCATAAGATAATTAGAAAATAAAAGTGCAATTAATTAATGAACACCTCAGTTCACTTACACAGTGTCTTTAAGGCTGGTGTAGGGAAACTTGAACACATCAAAATGGATACTGATATAAAATGAACAAAATGGCTTGGATTCTGTCAGTATTTTTTTTCTTAACTTTAATAAGACCACAGATAAGTGTTAGATCAAATGAAGATTACAATGTCTCACTTTCATTCATTTTAAAACCCCTTCCCAAGTCTGACACAGTCTGACTCTGAGTAACAAGTAAAAGCAAGAATATATATATCCTTTTTTTCCTTCACAAATCTAGTTTGGCATGTTCAGCAGTTTCTCCCTACACTGGGTTTGTAGAGAAAAACGTATAACGTTTTATTTCGTATGCAAGTCAAACTTGAGGACAAAATGGGTCCCTGGCCAGTACAATATCTCCTGATTTGAGAGTACTTGCAGTTCTCCCAAAAGGGTTAACCCATCACAGACAGAAAATGATTTTGTGCGGTTTCTCACCACCCGTTTCAAGCTTTCTCTCAGCCCGGGCTCAGCCCGCGTGGAAAGCATGTTTTTGAGATGGAGTTATTTTGCAGCGGATGTGATTTCTGAAATTGAAATGTGTCCCTTTTCAGTCTCTGAGCGGTTTTCCCCGGGTCCTGTAATGCATTCCTGATGTGTTTGAGAAGCCAGCGATGAGACTCAGCCGTGCCTGTGTGCTGCCTGGCACCTGTCCCACTGACCTCGCCTGGAGGTCAGAGGATCCCATCATGCATTTCACCTGCAGTCAGAGGATACCATCATGCATTTCACCTGCAGTCAGAGGATACCATCATGCATTTCACCTGCATTCAGATGATCCCATCATGCATTTCACCCGGACTCTGAGGATCCCATCATGCATTTCACCTGCAGTCAGAGGCGTGTGATCTTTCTTTAGTGAGTGAACAAAAACTTTGCTAGATAAGTGTACTAACATTATTATTATTATTATTATTATTATTATTATTATTATTATTATTATTATTATCAATAATAATAATAATAATCAAGCAAACAGCACAAAATGCTTTACAGCAGTGAAATCAAATACAATAAAAATGGACAGAATACCATAAAAGATAATAATAAGACCAATTTTACTGCCAAAATAGTCACAAAGTCGAAATGTTGAAATGCTTTTGAGGTATTGTCTTTTCAGCAAGGATCCCAAGTCGATTTTGCACAAAGTATATTTTTGCAATTTGTGCAAGTTCTGTTCTATCCTACTGCAAATTCTCATATAATATACAGCATATATAACATATAACACCTGCCACATATATCGTACAGCAGCGAAGTAAAGTAGCGTACTATAATTTTGACTACCACTCTCCAAAAAATCTTTAAGACTTATTAAGTAACTTTTTTTAAATTGCTGAATTTAGCGATTCATCATTCAGGAGCACCCTTGTGAAATATAAAGGTTTTCAGGAGGTGTTTGTGCCTAATAAAAGTCAAAAGGCTTCTCAATACATCTGATCATCTGAGCCTGCAAACCCCGTCTCTTATGGGTTACCATTCATTCAACTTAATTGGGATTGATTAGCTAATGGTCAATTGACTAATTGTTTGGTACTTGAAACGGTTAATCTGGCTCTGCTAATGAGCCTTAATTAGGACATCCCCCCCTAAAAATGTTTTACGGACCTGACATTATCAGGAAAACTGAAGAAACACGCTTCCATATAACTATGCGAGAGCAGCCTAAACAGCACATTTTCACAAATTACTCCGTGCAGATAGTGTTAAATGCTGATAAGTGTGCAATTAACAGCTCAATCAAGCCTGCTTATCTGAACGGGGCCATGGTGGGAGCCAGCGGCTACACTGGGGCCTGCTACCATGGCTGGAAAGCCAAAGTGCTGGCGCTCATTCCAATCCCTTATTTTTCTTTCTCCTTTTCTCGCCCGAACCCCACCCATTGGGAGAGGCTAGGAAAAGATGAAAGAAAAATAAGTAAAGGTGAGGAAATGGAGAAAAGGTGAATTCGGACAGTGGAATGTCCTAGTCAAACGTCAGTTTGATAAAAGAGGTGAAAAATAAGTGATTGGAATGAGCCTCCGGTTTATTTGAGCGTGCCATTAGAACAGGGGTGGGCAATTCCCGTCCTGGAGGGCAGGTTTTTTTTTTCACCGATTACCCTGGCTATTGGTGGTATACAACCATTGGCACCAACACTGGTTCACTTCTGTTCACAGTAAAAACATTTCATATAGGGACACAGGAACAATCTACAGCTGTCATTAATGCGCTTATAATGAAATGTAGCTTTTTAATGTCAGATTCCATAAATTTGGGGTGCACAACTCTGGTCCTGGAGGGCCGGTCTGCAAGCTGGTTTTTGTTCCAACCAATTTCCTTAATTTATTTTTCTGACAGCTCTATAAATGATGTTGGTTCACTCCTGTACTTGAGCACAGTACAATCTTTAGGATACACTAACAGTCTCTGGCTGTAGCTGGTGCATATTCATGTCTGATCAAGACATTATTTAGCGAATTAAAGGAGCACTGTCACGCGTGTTTCAGTTGAGTATTTGGATGAGATGCTAAAATTATAATTTTTTAGGCATTTTTATAATCACAGTCAGCATAGCTGTTTCCTAAATATAGTGTAACCTGTGTTTCCCAGAAGGTAACGGGCGCTCAAACTCCGCCCTTGAACACAGAGACTGGTTTATCGACAGCCGCCCATCCAGGCCATCACGCGACACTCAAACAAAAATACCGTAACGTTAGCATACCAATATCACAGAAACTACTTTCCCAGCCCGAGCGATGTGACGGACAGCTCTGACTCCGCCGAGTTAGAGGACAAGCTTTTCGATTTGGACGAAGAAATAGCTACAACCTTACAGTTATGCACCTGGATAGATTAATTGAAGCATTTCATCGGAAGAATCTCAACTGAAATGAGCGTGACTGTGCTCCTCTAATAATTAAGAACAGAAGTAGGCACAAAATCCTGATGTGGATCGGCCCTTGCTGGTGTAAATGTTAGGGCTAAGTACGTAAGGCCAGAAGTTACTGCATTAGAACCATTGTCTGCATTGTCTTTACAAATCAACACAACAATCGGTCATCTCCAAAACTAACTCGCCATACATCATTTGTGCAGGAACTCGGGAATTGAGTCAGTGGCCTGGTTTTAATTACTGTTCACCCCGCACTTTTACTCACAGGTCCAATTACAACCAATTACCGCAGTCCTGCTTTAATCGATTCCAATGACTCATTCAGCCATATGCATTTAACTGCATTAAAGCACAGTATAAGCAACAGTTATTATTAAGACAACACAAGTAACACATTTATCTTTATGTACATGCTGTGTAAATCTACTGCCCAAATTCAGCAAATTATTGAACTGAGTATATAATAAAGATCTGAGGCAGGAATCACAGCTAGCATACACACGGTCCTTGAGACCATTGCTTTAAACTGACAGTTTGGTGTTTATATGGTTAAAGATGCATTTTGATTGAATCCAGGCAAAAGATAAGGGTAGATATTGTTTAAATTCTGGCTGTATTAAGTTTATTAATATGCAGCCTTTAACACTCCCATTGGTGGATATGTATCACATGACTCACCTTGGTCTAAACCACATCCAACAGTCAGCTCTCAGAAGAATCTCCCTCTGCCATCAAAAACTTATTTTCTTATTTAAGAATTTGAGAAGATTACATGGCCTATACAACCTTACATTTTTAACAATTTTACAATTGAAGCATTTGGCAGATGGTTTTAGCAAATGTGTTTACTGTATGTTTGTCATATGGCATGTGTTTGGACGTGTGCAAAAAATTCCATTCAAACATATGACCAGCTGCCTTCATATTTATTTTAGATAGCAGTAACCAGTTCATGAACATTTTCATGAGTTCATAACTTTACGCGTTCCACAGAGAGTGTAACTTCAACCTGTCAAGTATATGTTCCCAGTTTATGTATTTTTGTATGTGAGTGTGAGAGTGAGAGGTGGCTTTCATATGTGTCTGCGTGTGTGTGGGTGTGTGTGTGTCTGCGTGTGTGTGTGTGTGTGCGTGTGTGTGTGTGTGCTCTGAGCTAGCAGGTTGTATAGCAGTTGGCTATTCCAGATTGTGGCTAAAACGGGAATAGCATGCTCTGTAGTGGGAGAGAGCAGTGGATTACGTGATGGGAGTAATGAGTGGTGTTTTCCCAGACCGGAGAAGCGCTCCTGATTCCACACGTGTTTAATTATGGCTGTTTATAACTGTGACAGCAGGGCGCAGAACGTGTGGGAGACAGTCCTTGCCCTTTTTCATTGCTTTCTCCCACTCGTCTGAGAAAAAGAGACGTTGCGTTTTCTGCTGACAGACAGTGACAGCTTCACGCTCCTGTTTGACTCACAGCCACAGGACCAAACGCTGAAAGATTACAACTCTGTAGAAAGTACAGGACAGTGCTCTTCAGAGCCAAACTCTATCCTGCCTCTCTCTCTCTCCCTCTCTCCTTTTCTTCTCATTCTCTCCCTCTCTCTCCCCTCTCTCCACCCCTCTCTCCCCCTCTCTCTTTTTCTTTCACTCATTCTCTCACTCCCTCTCGCTCTCTCTTTCTCTCCTTTTCTGCTCATTCTCCCTCTCAATTAAAAATTCATGGTGCTTTATTGGCATGGTAAATACAGGCACATGTGTTGCCAAAGCTGAGGTTACATAATAAAACTATGTACAGTAATTGATGTGAGGTGTTTGTTTGTGTGTGTCTGTCTGTGTGTGTGATGTGTTGTGCTCTCTCTGCCCATAAACAGTAGGTGTTTTTATTATATAAGCCATTGTTAAAGCCATTGTTGTCCAGTAGTGAGGTACTAATCTGTCTCAGTTTGTCGGCTGTGATAAAGGCAGGATTATTTCCAGAGCTGAACATGGCTCCCAACATGGGGTATCCATATCAGCCGTTCGTTATTCCAAAATAATAATCCAAACAGAATAATCATTTCTAAAATGAGACGCATTATAATTAGGCTATTTCGTAAGCCCTGAAGGCTAGTGTTTGGTGTCAATAGGACAATGACATTCCACCGGTTCAAATGCGGAACAGCTAACAGGGTAGTTTTGTGGGACAGTGTAGCTTGGGGGCCAGAATAGGAACAAAACGTTGTTTGTTCACTACTGCCTTACTGCGGAATGGTGTGGCCACGTCATGGTAATTCCTTAGAATGTGAGGCTGAACCTGTGGCCACAAGATGCATAACTAGCGGCCATCGCTTTATCGCATTATCCACAAAATCATTAATGTTTTGGTTCCAGCTTTGCCGCTTTGTTTTTCCCTGTTTGCAACATTAATAAAATGAGAAACCCGCATTTTATCCATGATGACATATTAATTGAATAAAGCTGGTGCGTTCAGATGTTCACAGTTCTACCACCTGTTTATAATTCTTTGCGTTTGTGTAACATGTTGTGGTTAAGATTTCAGCTGCAGCCCTTAATGAAAAGCCTGCCGCTGCAGTTCTGTGCCCCGTGTGAAAGGAGCCCTGTGGTAAATACAGAGTGCCTCAGCTGCAGTGATTCTGTCTGACAGACAGTCGACTGCGGGCTTTGGACAAAATGCAGCCGTTGATGCGCGTATTTATTTCTGCGTGACACTTTTACGGCGGGATTCGAGGACGACTCGTCGCCTCGCATTACCTTCCTCCCGGCGGCAAGCCGAGAGAGATTCGCTGTCTGCTCAGGTCTCTGCCTACTGCCTGGCACCGTCTGCACTGAGGGGAACTGGCTGTTCCCCATTATACAGCCACAGGCCTGTTTCGTTTTGGTCCCATACATTTTCCTGACAGAATCTACCCATATAGCTGCCTAGCCATACCAAGGTTGTAGCTAAAGTGTTACTGTATTTGACTGACATTTTACAGCCAATCAAAGCTGCACAATGCAGCTGCAGTGTGGCACCATTTCCATAGAAACTCCTGCCCCTTTGTCATTACTGACAAAGAAGGAGAGTGCCAGCAGCCTATTACAACTGTAGAATGTTTGAAATTGTTATGGATGCTTACTGTACAGAAAGATAACGTTAACATTTTTAAATGTGAGACGGACACGCTCTAAAAACAGTGCATTAATGGTCTGAAAGGTTACGCGGTTCGTGTTTGTGTATACCCTGATATACAGTGCCATGAATGTATTAGCCCCCTTTCTGATTTTTGCATATTTGTCCCAATGAATGGTTTCAGATCTTGAAATTTTAGACAAGGGGAACCTGAGTAAACACAAAACTCATTTTGACATTTCTTGCATTGTATTGGGCTCTATTCCACATTGGTCTGTAGGCCCCATCAGCCTGTCTGTTGCATCCGCCTCAATAAGGAATAGGTGTCTGTACTGCGCCGGTACCTGCTGCATTAGTCTGGCACTGCGTGGGTGTCTGTACTGCATCTCTCTCTCCCCACTGCGTTAGTCTGGCACTGCGTTTGTCTGGCATTGCGTGGGTGTCTGTACTGCATCTCTCTCCCCACTGCATTAATCTGGCACTGCGTTTGTCTGGCACTGCGTGGGTGTCTGTACTGCGTCTCTCTCCCCACTGCGTTAGTCAGGCACTGCGTGGGTGTCTGTACTGCGTCTCTCTCCCCACTGCGTTAGTCAGGCACTGCGTGGGTGTCTGTACTGCGTGTCTATCCCCACTGCGTTAGTCTGGCACTGCATGGTCTCTGTGTTGTGTCTGTCGTGTCAGGAGTCCTAGCAGGTGGCTGGCAGCTAGCTCTAATTAATGGATTAATTATGCATTAATTATGTCATTAATGGCCGACCCCCCCTCTCCTTTGACAGAATTGTCCCTCAGATTGAATTGGAAATGTAGGGACTGTCTCTGAATACCTGTGAGTTATTCAGGCTTCTGAACATACTGAGCCAAAATGTCCCCCAAGAGCAGCCTGGATCTGCCAACCTGAAGGCTCCCTTGGGCATTTCCAGGGTACAGGGACATGAGTACACCCCTACGAGCACACACTCCCAGACACGCTCACACACACACACAGACACACACACACACACACACCAACAACCATAAGCACCAGCTCCCCCACACCTTCCCCTAAAACCTACTGACACACACAGATGCACACAAAGCCATATGTCCTAAACACACACACACACACTCACACTAAGACAAACAAACAATAAGGACAGCCTCCCCCTCCCCTTCGCCCAAAACCTACTCACACACACGCATGCACACAAAGCCATATCTCCTAAACACACGCACACGCACACACACTCGCACGAAGGCAAACAACCAATAAGCACCACCTCCCCTTGCCCCAAAACCTACTCACACACACGCATGCACACTCTCTTCTACACACACACACACACACACACACACATTCTCTGGAATCCCCAAACGGTGACAGCAGACATAAAAATGTGTTGCCCCACGCAGGGGGAAGTACGGACTGGACGCGAGGCTAAATGCCCCAGCGGGGGCGTTCCCAGGAGTGCAGGTCATGTGACCCTCAGAGGGAGAGGGCAGGAGAGACACCATGGGGTGGCGCTGTTTTTAAACCTCCGCAGACTGTGGGCTCCAGCATTCTGCTCTGCACTGTCACCCATCACCACCAACCACCAGGGAGCGCTGGACTTCCTAAAACAGGGATACAGAACAGACTTATTTATTACATTTTAGAGTTATATATTTAAGTTTGTTGTTACTCTGGTTATGAAAAGTAAGGGATATGTGAAAGTTTGAGATTTAACATGGTTCTCAAAACGAAATGCTATTTTCAGACTGACTGATACCATCAGTTTAACCAGTACTACAGAAATTACGTTTGAATATCGGAGATGTTAATTTTGTTCTTACTGTGTATTTCCCTCTCCGCCCTGGTGTGATATGGTTCGGTTTTTATTCATAATAGCGATGTGTGTGATAATTCAATGTCACTTTCAAATGCTGCCACATACAAGCCGCACTCTTTCTGCATAATTCCGCGGGTATTACTGCACATTTCATAATTTCGGGATATTATGAAGCAGCTGACAATTTTTCACTTTGAGCGCTCTGAATTCTTTGAAAACTTAATTGATCGTTTTCATGAGAGGATAAGTGGTATCTCTCCCATCTCGGTCTCTGTGCTTTTTGATTTTATCAAACTGTTACTGCTCCTATAGTGATTAAAGACCTTTCAAACACAAAATTGTATTAAAGATGAATTCATTGAAGAAGAAAAAAGTGAAAAACATTAATCATTTTCAATATCAAAATAATCTATTTTTCCCTGGGACTGAGCAGATAATAGCAGGTAATATTGTGCCCCAGATAAGGTGCAGGGTCAAATTTAGCCTGGCTTTAATCTAAAAATAATATGTGCATTGATATATGCACATTGAATATACTACATTAATATTGCAAATACACTTAGATAAATAAATATGTAATATGTGACTTTGGTGCTTGGGTACGGTTTGATAGTCTGGTGGAGAATTATGTTCATTCTTAATTAAATACACATCTGGTTTTTGACTCTACTTTGGTTTATTGTGTTGATAGTTTACCATGAAATAACTTTGTTGTCTTACTTGTGTATTTTACAAATATACTATGTCATCCTAAATCTTTGGCCATTATTGGCTAGACAGGAGTTTAGCAGACAGATGGACAGGGTTGTTCAATAGACTGTTTTAGAGTCTAGACCGGTGAATTGAATATCAATTTAATCTGCCAGTCCCTGACATTGTGTCAGAGACAGATATCGGAAACATATTGAACAAACACTCTATTGCATCTTTCTATCACACACGTATTGACAAAATATTAGGCACTTCTGAGATTTAACATCAATATCAGAAATAGCAGAAACACAGTGGACACACAGTGTGTCCCGGGCCAACCTGGGAAACTGGATTGGAGGACTTTAAAATGCCTCTTTTCCCCATTCGGTTCCCCTCATGTTGTACTAACCCAGCAGCACTAACCGGCTGCATTTTCTTAAACTGAAACATCCATCCTTGTTTGCCTCCTATAACAAAGGATACAAGGGTGCATCCACTGCAGCAGTGTGATTTAATACTGTGAAGTACTACAAGGCCCATTGTATTTAACAGGCAACCAAGTAATAGCAGGGAGTTATTTGGAGTGTCAGGGATGGAATGAAAGAAGGATACATTCAATGTGTTACCATGACTACACAACACCAAAATCATAGATAAATGTTTGAGAACATGTAAGGAACAAATATCTAGTATAGACATCACGATCATTTACAATATACATAAATGAAGATGGATATTACTAATTATTGGTCATTCAAATTTTGTTTATTTATATTAGCTGATTGTCAATCACGAAGCAGTCTTTATCCTTATAGGGTAAATCAGATTAAAAGCCAAACTGAGTCAGAGTGTGTATTCCCTGCAGTTTCAGGATCGTTTAACAATGTTCCCTCAAAGTGATTCTGTGTGAAAAAGGATGTTGGAATCCTTAGCACCACATTTCTCTATCCTGTTCTCCTCTCCCCTGTTCCTTTCTTGTACCATAATCAAAGGAATCTAAGAAAGGGAGCCAGTTAAGTAAGCACAGAAAACTGATAAAGAACTTAAACACTCTTTCTTGGGTCGTACGTATTCTTGGGAATATTTGAGGAATAAAAAACAGCGCCACCCCATGGCTGCCTCCTGTAAACTGCACTCCTGATCGAATGGGCCCCCCGAGGCGTGTTGGAGCAGGTGTTTCGAAGCATAGCCGCTCAGGACAAAGCCAGGAGTGCCTCATCTTTGTGTTTAATTCAGCCTCTTCCTTTCCTCTTCCTCCTCTCCTCTCTCTCTCTCTCTCTCTCTCTCTCTCTCTCTCTCTCTCTCCTTCTCTCCCGTGTTCCCTGTCTGTCTGCGGTAACTCAAGGTGACCATCTCTGTGGACGGGATCCTGACCACCACCGGGTACACGCAGGAGGACTACACCATGCTGGGCTCGGACGACTTCTTCTACATCGGGGGGAGCCCCAACACAGCCGACCTGCCGGGGTCCCCCGTCAGCAACAACTTCATGGGCTGTCTGAAGGACGTGAGTGAGGCCCAGTTAAACCAGGCCGCAGATAGCAGCCCTCACTGCCACATCAGCATTACAGCGTTCAGCTAACCCAATCATTCCCTCACCGATTCAGACCTTTTTCACACAAGACATTAACTGACATTGCAGGCAGCGGTCCTCACTCCTGGTCCTGGAGAGCCGCAGGGTGTGCTGGTTTTTGTTTTCACAACAATATCGGCAACAAATTCAGCCCCAAGAATCCAGGTGAGGTGATTTAACTGTCTAATTGACTGCTGTGATTGAAGTGCTGAGTAACTTCAAAAGCCAGCACACCCTGCGGCTCTCCAGGACCCGGAGCGAGGACCATTGGCTTAAGGTGTGATAAACAGAAATGTTTTCGAAAAATATACTTCACATATCTCTTTGCCTTTCTGGATACTCATGTGCAATTTCATCTTTCTCCACTCTGTGGTCACTGCTCCATGAACTAAGGAGGTGGTGTGTACAGATGGGAGCTGCTCTTCTTGTGTTATTACAATACAAAACAGCACTACAATTCTTTGATTGTCCACACAAAGTGGAACGTTGTCTTTGGGTTCACACTATCATACCATCAAAGCAGACACAAAGCGCATGAAAGAGTAGGCCTTCTCATTTCACTGTTTTGGAGCTCTTCTCGGTACCAGGAGGGATTGCAACATATTGTAAGCATTTTAATGTTCTCTGAAGAACATTCTCATCACATATTTCTGATCTCACACCTTAACCCTTTGTTTGGCATGAGTTGGTTTTTAAATTTTTTAATGTGTTCTAGAATCCCATTGTGTTCAGATACCAGTGGTGACTGCACAAATGCGTTAGATTGTTCACTTAAGAGCTCATTCTAATCTCACGCCTTACCTGGGTCAAAGGTAGAATGCGTTACAATCTGAGTTCAGACACTTAAGAGCGATTGAACCACACCAGGGATTGAACGTGTGGGAAAAAATGTGTCATTTTCTTGGCGAAAAGACAATCGCCCCGCTGGGATGTGACAGAGCCGTCAGTATAGCAGTGCGGTCCACTGTGTGGATGAGTCACATGTAAGCACACAATGGCACTTTGTATAGTTATGTCATGTCTAACACTTCCCTGTTTTCTTATGTTCACAGTGCTTTCTCCATCACACTAAAATAGAGCAGTATAATAGCATCGCTACATAAGCACGTTGTCAGCAAAAGGCTGTCTTTTGTGCCATAATTAGTCAGGAGATAGCGGCAGTAATGATGCTCTTTCGAAGATCTGTATCGGGCTTGGTGAAAGTCAAGGCCTTCGAGCTGCGCAGGCATTGTGGGACACACAGGTGCTGTGTGCTTTTCGCTGTGTGAGGAACTTCAGGGGGACAGGTCAAGGCCAGGGGGTGACAGGTAGAGGTGAGCCAAGACAGTTTGGGTTTGGGAAGTGGCTGGTTAAGTGTTGAGCTGTGTGTGTGTGTGTGTGTGTGTGTGTGTGTGTGTGTGTGTGTGTGAGACACGGGTAGAGGTGACCCAAGGGGAGTGTGTGTGTGGGAGCTGGCTGGCTACATGTTGAGAGATGTATGTGATGTGTATGAATATGTGTGTGTATGTTTGTGTGAGTATGTGTGTGTGTATGTGTGTGTGTGAGTGTGTGTGTGAGACACGGGTAGAGGTGACCCAAGGGGAGTGTGTGTGGGAGCTGGCTGGCTACATGTTGAGAGATGTATGTGTATGTTAGTGTGTATGAATGTGTGTGTGTATGTTTGTGTGAGTATGTGTGTGTGTGTGTGTGTGTGTGTGTGAGACATGGGTAGAGGTGACCCAAGGGGAGTGTGTGTGTGGGAGCTGGCTGGCTACGTGTTGAGAGATGTATGTGTATGTTAGTGTGTATGAATGTGTGTGTGTATATGTTTGTGTGAGTATGTGTGTGTGTGTGTGTGTGTGTGTGTGTGTGTGTGAGACACGGGTAGAGGTGACCCAAGGGGAGTGTGTGTGTGGGAGCTGGCTGGCTACGTGTTGAGAGATAGGATGGCATTGGGGCTCAGGGATGCATGGCTGACTGATGTATCTGGGATACTGTAGTCAAGGTGATAACAGTGGGGTGGGGGTGCAGTGGACAACTATGTGTGTGTGTGTGTGTGTGTACATGAGTGAGTCTGTGTGTGTGTGTGTGTGTGTGTGTGTGTGTGCATGCGTGCATGTTTGTGGGTGTTAGTATGTGTGTGTCTGCGAATGTGTATGCGTGTGTGTGTATGTGTATGTGTGTGAATGTGCGTGAATGTCTATGCACGTGTGTGTGTGAATGTGTTTGAATGTGTATGCACGTGTTTGTGTGTGTGCCGGGGTGTGAGGTGAATTCAGCCCCTCCCAGCCTCTCTCACCTGGCCCTGGCCTTAGTTGAGCTGTGATTGATGGGGCAGGGGGCGGGGCATGACCGTGTCACCATGTGACAGTTTCCCTCTCGTTACGTCTGATCTTAATCACCTCCGCATCCTCCTGCTGACACAGTGCACTGCTGGGCTCCACACGCCACACACACCTCCACACGCACCTCACACACCCCACACCCCACACCCCACACACCTCCACACACACCCCACACCCCACACACATCCCCACACACCCCACACCCCACACGCACCCCACACCCCACTCACCTCCACACACACCCCACACCCCACACACATCCCCACACACCCCACACACCTCCACACACACCCCACACCCCACACCCCACACACATCCCCACACACCCCACACACCCCACACCCCACACACACCCCACACCCCACGCACCCTACACACACATCCCCACACACCCCACACCCCACACCCCACGCACCCTACAAACACACCCCCACCAAACCTGAAGGATGAACAGATCTCCTGTCCTCTTCCCCCATCACCCATCAGTAATGTCACCGTATCCATCTCTGCTCCACTCCTGTTCCTCTATTTCATATTCTGTCCTTACTCTCTTCTCCACCCCCTCCCCTCCTCTCCCCTCTTTTCTTCTTTCTTCTCCTCTCCTCTCTCCCCTTCTCTCATATCTTCTTCATCTCCTCTCTTCTCCTCTCCTTTCCCCCCATAACCCATCAGTAATGTCACCGTATCCCTCTCCACCTCTCCCCCATTCCTCGTTGGTATTCTGTCCACGCCCCGTCTCTTTCATTCCTCAGAAACGTAGCGCAGTCTCACCTCTCCTTCTCACGGCAGGCCGCCTCAGCCGACGCAGGCCCAGTGGGATTCTGGGTTGTCTCAGGTTTCGGCTTTCCGTGCGTATCTTTGTTCACTTTGAAGTGTTTTAAGCGAGGGTTAAAGGCACGAAACGCTGGCGGTTACTGGGTTAGTCGCTACATCTCCACGGCTATAAATAGCTTCCTTGCACTGCTCGAAGCGTCAACTTAACGAGCTGATGGAGACAGAATCCAATTAAAATTGTATGCAATAATAATATAAAATGAGTTATTTAAGAAGGAGAAGGGGGTTGATTGAATAAGTAATTACATTAGCATTCATTTAAAACATATACATATATAAAATCATTTTTCAGCTTAATTATGCCCTCCAGCTGGTCCAGAATGCTGCAGCCCGCCTGACCACCAGTCAGCCCAGGTCGGCTCATGTCACCCCGCTCCTCATTGGCCTCCACTGGCTTCCTATTGCCGCACGCATCCACTTCAAGGCCCTAGTGTTGGCATTTCAAGCTGCTAAGGGGACTGCCCCACCTTACATACAATCTTTAATTGCTCTCTACACTCCCTGCAAGACCACTCCGGTCTGCCAGCTCTGGTCGCCTTATGGTTCCCTCACTACGAGCACCTGGCGGTCGAGCTGCACATTCACGCCTTTTTTCCATTCTGGTTCCTCAGTGGTGGAATGTCTTGCCTACCACTGCCAGGACAGCAGAATCAACTCCCCATATTTTGACACAGACTAAAAACACACCTGTACCTTAGTCCTCCCTCCTGAGCCCCCCCCCCCCCCCCCCCCCATTCCGATATCCCTCTTGTCTAACCTTAACTGCATGTTGGCGGTCTTTTTGTTTAGAACAGCCCTATCACTTTAGTTATGGATTTGATGCTTTTAACCTGTGGATAACCTATCGCTTTGGATTAAAAGTGTCTGCCAAATAACAAAGTAATGTAAAATCTAAATGTAATTATGCTCTTGGAAACGCGTTTCCATTAATATTGAAAAATCTCAGGTTTGTTGGCATTCTGGATGAAGATAAAATATGTCATGCCAAGCATCTTTGAGATGAATTAAAATTGAAAGGAGAGAGTCAGAAAGAGGAAGAGAGAGAGAGAGAGAGAGATATATATCACATGTAGGAATCCCAAAATACACACAAATTTTAATATGAGTAATTTTGATGGTTGCTAACACGCTGCAGTAGTAACCAGGTTCTAATGTTGCAGCAATTGATCATTTTTCATGCTAATGGACAATAATCAGAGCTGTAAGCCAATTATATATATTTTTTAATACTACTTTTAATGCTTTTTTCAATGTCAGCTTTCCAAAAGATACAGGGCATATTAATAAGCTGATAACCACTCGCACAATAATGGTGCCAACCTTGCATTCTCTAAAACAAAAACAATACAGACAATCTTAAGAAGCCATCCCTGCTGAAATATGACCCAGCTGAAAACAGATGGCATTCTAAAATGGCTTCTCATGGTTTAAGCTGTATTTTGACACATGTAGCTGGTCATAGCTGGTCAAAGCTGGTTAAGAAGCTGGTGGCGAACTGCTGGACTAGCTGTTGTCTGGTCAACGGGTGAAAAAGTGTTGAGAACAGAGCTTAAACCAGCCTGACCAGCTGGTTTTAGCTGGAATTTTCAGCAGGATGAGGATGTTCTTTTAGGTGACTTAAAAGGCACATCATCGGTGAGGGAGCACTGAAATGAGAGCAGCGGCTTCTGTTTAACACTCGCTTTGCATCAATGAGAATGTATTATAATGTGCTATACCGTCTCATATTCTCCTGCTACTTACACATTCAAACCGTGTGTGGCTGAGAGTCTGTGACCTTGAGGTTCTACTGCGCTGGGATCAGTTGCCGTCAGGAATCTGTACTTAAAAATCATCTTACTATTCCTGTCCCCGATCACAGCGCCTCTCTTCCTCTCTCCTACTGAGTGAACAGAATAACTCAACATCCTTAGATTACTGTGTCTGGGTGAGACGCTGGAATCGCTCCTTCTTTTGTCTCATCTTTCCCCTTGAACAGCGAATAACGCAGAGATAACACTTTACAATAAAGTTCCATGAACTAATGTGACCAACTACTACTGAGAAGTTAATCTGTACAGCTCTGTTAATGTATTTGTACATCGTTCCAGCAAAGACAAGTTGCTTCCACACATTATAGAACTATAAGGACATTACTGAAGTATCCTGGTCTGCTTTCTGCTTGCCAGTTTTGTAGCTGTAATGGTGGTGAAAGTCCTTGTTCCTGTAAACAGGTGTGATATGTATGTTACTGAAAGCCCCTGAATTACTTGGCGGTGTACTACACTGCTAAAATGTGTAGCGTTAATACGGCCAGAGTAAGCTCTCTGTACTGTACTCGGGTGTTGTGCTAATGCTATTGAACACTAATGTGTGATGACCTGGGCAGTACATAGGTGCATTACAGTGGACAATGGAATTATTTCCCTTGCCTTGTGTTCCTGGGCTAACATTACAGCCTGCTAAAGGCAGCCTGACTGAATATATATTTTAGTTGTCATGACCGTACTATGCCAAAGAAAGTTTGACTGCAATCCATTTTATTTCACTGTCTCTTTCTGAAACTATAATTGGTCTGTAAAATTATAAATCGTTTCCTGGAATGAAAACTGCCCACTCCATATCCTGGAATTGTCCATTTTCCATTAACCTCTCAAGTGAAGTTTCTTTTTATTCTTGACAAAAATCAGCCGCATTGTAGAGCTATACTAAGGAACAGACCTCAAGGTAATGGCCTTTTGAAATGATGGTCATTTTTGTACTTTTGGCATTAGTGGGCCTCCATACTTACTGTCCTCGATTTGAACTGCAGGGCGGTGATGTTATTAAGTAGCATGCTGCTCTTGGAGTCCTCTCACTCAAATCCCACCGAACTGTGTCGCCTAATTCCAGCTTTACAGAGCGTCTGTCTCCTGTTTCGTCACAGTGGAGATTCGGCGCAGCACAGGGACGAAGGAGAGGTTTTTACTGTTAGTGTACAGGACCAGACAGCAACCATTTCCTCCCCTGTGATTACCATATCACCCCATGACTGCAGGAGTTTAGAATACATTTAGCAGCACGGTGACATCCATGGCTCTCATTTAGTCTGTGAAATTTAGCATCTGTGACTAGCAAGTGTCAAGTCAAGTCAATTTTATTTGTCGGGCACTTTTTTTTACAGGAAACTGTCACAAAGACGCTTTACAGAGTAACAGCAGGATAAAACAGATGAGTGACTCACACAATAAGCATCAATATATGGCATGTTCTTGCTGTTTAAGCTAAAGCAGTTTGTTGAAACTTCACAAAATGGCGGCCATTTCCTTTATTCGGGCAGTTACCTGTCTGTGACCTTCTGATGTCAGAAACGTAAAGAAAAGGCACTGCTGTACCTTAGAATTAGAGACAAGCTTTAACCCTTGTGTTGCTTTAAGGGTCAAAACTGACCCGCCGCTATGTTTAGCAGATAAATCCCCCTAAATGATCTTTCAACTTGAAATTTGATGGCCAAGTTTGTGGTGAGTGACAAGTTGTTTGTTCATGCAAAATAGATTAAAAATATTTCAAATTCAATTGATCTGCTTTATTTTAGGGGTCATTTTTGAGTATACAGAATGTTGAAACTACACAAGGGTTAACCACACACAGGAGGTATGTACGTACGTACGTTCGTATGTGCAGAGGTGAACTTCAAAGCGGCTCCAGGACCTCTCCATCTTCTGCGTTGGCTGGCGAGCTGTTTTCTCAGAGTGGAGTCAGTCTCACAGAGCGTCATTAAAGCGCTAATCAGTCTGCACCCGGACAGAAAGGTCTGGGTGTAGGCACTGGCTTTCAGAACTACCCTCACTCCACGCACTGTGAGCGGAGGTAAAGGTCCCGCTGTCTCCCCCTGCTGAACAGAGAGACTTCAGAGCCTTTCATGCGCACCTAAACCAGATGGAAGGAAGGTATTAAAAAAATGAATATTAAAAAAAATATTAAAAACCTGAGCGGAAAAGTCTGAAGGACAGAGGACGGCAGTCTATCTCAGATTCTGAGTTTAGCTCTCCTTACCACAGAAGTACAAATCTTAGCCAATACCTTTGTGTATAGCATAATTTACAATCAGAATGCCATAAAGTATATTCATCTGAATTATACAAGATTATAAAAAGCAATGAATTTAAGAAAATTAAGTTAAAGTCTAATTAAATTTTCATAAGCATTGTATGTAAATGCAAGTAGGCAGAGAAGGCTTTTGTATAAACAGCACTCCATTTTGTCATGAGTGAGCTGAAGGTGTATTTTCACTCTGATCATGAGATGGCTTGGTGTTGATTTGCTAGCCGGCTTCGCGGTGTGAAGAGGAGGTGCCAGCTGGCAGTCGGCTGGAGGGACGTGGAGTTTCACCTCATTAGTGCTGCGTGCCGTCGCTCCGAGAGCGTGCGTTACCACGGGAACTCGGGGGAGACGGGGCTCTGATGCGTGTCTGCCGGCAAACACGTCGTGACGATCCATAAGCCGATAGCTCGTCTCGCGGTCGGGACCGGGGACGTGACCGAGCTTTGTTCTGCCGGAGCGGGCGGGGGCGGGGGGCTTCGATCCCAGGTCCAGTCAGGCACATAGATCTGGGCTGGCCTGGAAGTAGTGCTCTTACTGCTAAAGCTGACCGCCATTTTCACACCAATTGTTGTGTAATTGTTGTGTAATTTTCAGTACACTGGCAAGGCACCAAATTCAGCATTGGTCATAATGATGGCTCAGTAGAAAAAATACTGATTCTTTTGCTTTTGCCCAAAAAAATGTGACAACAGATTCCATCTTATGCATTACTTTTCAGCTACTACGTATGCACGTACTTTTTTCTTGTTTTCTAATTTTTTCCTCCGTGTCTGTGCTCCTCTCTCTTCATCCCTTCTCTCTCTCTCACTCTCTCTCTCTCTTTCTCTCAGGTGGTGTACAAGAACAACGACTTCAAGCTGGAGCTGTCCCGCCTGGCCATCGAGCAGGACCCTAAGATCAGCCTCCACGGGGACCTGCTGTTCCACTGCGAGGACGTGGCCGCCCTGGACCCCGTCACCTTCGAGACGCCCGAGTCCTTCATCGCCCTGCCCCGCTGGAACACCAAGAAGACGGGCTCCATCTCCTTCGACTTCCGCACAGTGGAGCCCAGCGGCCTGCTGCTGTTCAGCCACGGGCGCCTGGCGGGGAAGGAGCAGCGGCCCGACCGCCAGCTCAAGGCCGACTACTTCGCCATCGAGCTGCTGGACGGCTTCCTCTTCCTGCTCATGGACATGGGCTCCGGCAGCATCAAGATGAAGGCCAGCACCAAGAAGGTCAACGACGGGGAGTGGTGCCACGTGGACTTCCAGAGGGAGGGCCGCAAAGGTGGGACCGACCGCCGCGTCCGCCCCTCAAACTCCAGTCCAGGAGGGCCGCAGTGTCTGCTGCTTTTTGGTGTGTTTCAGCACGAGGGATACATTTCTAAGTCTTTCATTGGCTAAAGAGTCCACACACCTTGTTCTCAAGGCCTTAATTGGCTGATGAGTGTAAGGAAACCACAAAGACCAGCAGACACTGGTTTGGAGGCCCTCCAGGACTGCGGTAAAATGTCCAGTGTGACACTCTCAGAAATTTTTCTTCTTCAAGGATACATTTCCCATATGTACTCTGCAAGTTGAGTAATGTTCTCTTTGGGTACAAATTAGTACATTTTCCTAGAAAAAAAAAGATACGAATTAGTTGTTGGCTAGGGGTACAATTTTATGCAGTATAGAGTGCCGTGCCTGGGAGAAGGATTTGTCCCTTTTTAGGCAGTTTTTCAGTTTTTGAGAGTGTGACTCAATTGTAACATCCACCTCAATTCAATTACATTTGTATAGGACTTTTTACCCAAGACCTTTACTGAATAACAGAAGGACAAACACCAGACCTGAACCCCCAAATAGGACTTAAGGTAAAAACCTCTACAGTGGGGGGAAAACAGTGCTGAGAAAAAGGTGTAAAATAGTGTAAAGAAGGTCCTAACTGGTACCATACAGTATGGCACTGTAAGAGCTGATTTAACACTGAATATTTTACACTGTATCTGCGCCAGCATACAGTCTGTGGTTTTTCCACTAAGGTACTGAACAAATCCTCTCGAACAAAACTGAAAAGATGCCAAAACTCCGAAACATTAACTATCCCTTTAAGATCCTAATACTTTGCAACTTCTGTATAAAAAATGATCATTTATGAGAGGAACCTGAGGGCACCTGGGAGACTGCTGGGAGCCTGGTTTTGAGTGTTTTCCAGTGGTTCAGATGAGCAGCTAATGTTCATACCTCGTGTGGAAATGAGGAGATTTGGGGACCCTGCTGAATCCAGCTACCCTAACAGCGGCTGTGCCGTGTGGGACAACAGCACTCTGGAGCCGCCTCATCATAAAACAGTTATTACCCTCGCATTCATATTCCGTCCACGTTTACTGTAGCTTCAGCCGCATACTTTCACATCTGAAAAAGATTACTCACACACACTCAAGTTTACCTTTTATACATTGGTAAAAACACAATACCTCAAATTATGTCGGTGTACGCTCTTTGAAGAAAGGGTTCTGAAACTTCTTTGGCTTGTCTCCCTTAGAGGAACCATTTTTAGTTATTTCTGGAACCCTCTCGTGTAAAGTGTGAGAGCTCCCAGACAAAGAACTATTTTGCCTGACAAAACCCATGAACTAGATAGGGTTCTTCTATAGAATCACAGGGTTCCTATTGGAACCATCTACACAAAATTGGTATCAAAATCATGTCAGTAAAATGTCATTTACTAATGTGTTACACAGAAACTATCCCAGCAAGACTTATACCACAGTAATAAAGCCCACGTCTTCCTGTGTTTAATCATTTGTGCATCTCCGACCACTTGTCTAATAAGAACAGTTGAAATGCCTTAAAGCCTCGATTACTCCATTACCAAGCCTCTAATAAACAAACCCTTGGACAATTGTGCCCTGTTTTTAGAATTAATAGCCAATTAGTAGCCTAACCAGCTGGAGGTATCTTTGCGATTTACACATTTATTTATTTATTTATTTATTTTTACGCACAATGTCCTTGCTGAAATACCATGACATCACCACAGATCTTTGTATAGAATACAGTAAAGCCAGTGATGTGACCAAGGTTTGGCTACTCTGAACAACGTGTTGATTAGTTGAAGTGTGCCGTTAGGAAAAATAAGGGAATTATTGGAAGAAGAAGAAGAAGAAGAAGAAGAAGAAGAAGAAGAAGAAGAAGAAGAAGAAGAAGAAGAAGAAGAAGAAGAAGAAGAAGAAGAAGAAGAAGAAGAAGAAGAAGAAGAAGAAGAAGAAGAAGAAGAAGAGTTGTATCTGAATGCTGTGTGCTGTAGGAATTGTAGTTCTGTGTATCAAAGGTTAATGTTCACATTAAGTGAGAGTCTGTGGAAATTGTAGTTCTGTGTATCAAAGGTTAATGTTCACATTAAGTGAGAGTTAGTGGTCATTGTAGTTATTTTTGTGGGGAACCTGAAACAGTGCCAGTCTCTCAGTGCTGTGCAGTATATCAGGTGTAAGTTGACAGGAGAAACAGTGAGCCAGAACAACCTGTGTGCTGTCTTTCTATGCTCTGCAGATAGAGTTCCTCACCTACCTTCCTCTCTACGTAGGGATAGTTTAACAGGGCCTGTAGTTCTCTCCACCTGTCTGTCTCTTCCTCCCTATCACTCCACCTGTTTATCTCCATCTCTGTGTCCCATCATGCACTCTGTCTACATCAGTCTTTCTGTCACAGCTGCTAAGTCTCTCCTTCTCTCCATCTGTTTCACTCTCTATTTCTCTGTTCCTCTCTCTCTTTCTCTCTCTTGCTCATTCTCTCTGAGATATCCTTCAATATCTCTCTTGCTCTCATATTTACACTGCTGTGTGTGTGTGTGTGTGTGTGTGTATGAGGGAGAGAATGTGTCTTTGAGAGAGAGAAGGTTTGTTTGTGTGTGTGCATGTGTGTGTGTGTGCGCGTGTGCGTGTGCGTGCGTGTGTGGTTGTGCAGTTGTCTGTGTATGTGTGAGAGAGTACTCTGTGTGAGGAGAGAGATACTCCTTCAGGATGTCAAAGAAACACAGCATTAGTTATTCATGTTCCCACGGCCAGTAATGTGTGTATACCCCCCTCAGGAGTGTGAACACATCTGCACTCTTTTAGATCTCAATGTGCTACACTGCTGACACAAATCCACACCTCTCTACCCGACTTCTCTCCATTTAATTAATAACTTTCGCTTCTCC